>NW_028263372.1:20160789-20319539 GCF_051168715.1 Poecilia mexicana
CTGAATCATTTTGCATGCATCGCATTCTGCCTAACGAGGCATTGCTTTCTGATCCAGATCTCGCATGGTAGCGTCACTACTGGGATCCTAATCTAAACAGTGAATTATTGTGATGTTTAGACTTGGGGGGGATACCTCACAATTTCAACGTGTTATAACTTAACTTAAAGTTGGAGCTCAGTTTTAATTATTTGGACACAAACAACTCTAGAATGTATTTCTAGAGGATTGTAAATATGTTTACTATGAATGAAATCATTCTGACAAATTATGATAAATTACTGCTTCAGCTCCGTCCCAAGAAACGAATATCGAAAAAGTGTCATGTGTAATCAGAGACATGGATAATACAATTTATCATCAGATTTGTAAAGACAGGTGATGTTAATTATCATGTTTACAGTAAAAAAAAAACAGAATCACACCAGATGTCTCCTGAGCTTTAAAAGTGAATTCAATTGATTTCTATTTATGCACCACAGAAGAGAGAAAAAACTGCTGCCTATTCGTGCACAGTAGTTTGGCTGCATGGTAGTTTGGCTGCACAGTATCACAGCTGTTCGTTTTGTTTTTTAACAAGAATTTTCTGGATTCAACTTCTGGACTAGAGTCTTTCTGTATGGAGTTTATGTTCTCCTTATGCATGTTTGGGTTCTCTCCATGTACTCTGACCTTCTTACCAAACATGCCTGTTAAGCTAATTGGTCAGTCTAAAGTTGCTGAAGTTTGTGAACGCATTTTTGCTCATACTGCATATCCGTCTTTGATGCCCTGTGATGGACTGGTGACCTATCAAGTGTGTACAACACTGCTAGCCCAATGGCTGCTGGATATGGGGCTCCATAACTCAGCCAGGACAGGCAGGTATAGACAGTGTCTAGATTTAGTCTCACAATATTAGATACTACTATCCTTCAATCCTTACAAATATAAACATAGTTTAATGTGCTGATGTTTCTTTTACCCTCCATTACTACTAATATGAACATTTTGACATTGCATATATTTAAATTTAGAAACTAATGAGAACTGATAGTGCTGTTTTCTGATGGAGTATTTCTGTTTGCAGTATGTCTAACTATTACTTTCCATGAAATTCAAAAGAATGTGGTTACTTGTGCTTGTATTCCTGCTTCCTGAACATTATAGTGAGGTAATAAGAGAACAGTCTGAGTGTAGCTTTGCTTTCCTGCTCCTTGGTCACGTCTACCTTTGTTTGTGTAATTGTCACATCCGTTTGGTCGTTATCTCCCCAGTAGACTATAGTCCTGGATTTCCTTTGTTCAGTGTCAGATTGTTGTCTGTGTGCTATTGCCTTGCTGGATCCTTGTCTTCCCTTAGTTTGCTGCTTTTCTGTTTATGTTCATTCCTAGTCTACAACAAAAGAATGTACCATTCAAACAAAAAGAGATATGCAGCAATATAAAAAAAAGTTAAATCGTACTCTTTGTAGAATGTGAAGAGAATATAAATAGACAGGTCAAATTATTGAAAAAATATAATCTTAATAATACTCATCCATCCTCTTCTCTTTTGGTAGCTGCAGTTTTCCGCTCTGTTTACATGGTTACTGCGTTTTAGTATTAGCTGGCACGCTTGCAGATTTCTCTCAAGTTGACCTTGCAGAACTTGCAGTCGGTGTCATGTTTGTGAAATTATACGGGTAGGCAGCGTCTTGTGCTAGCAAGATAAATAATGTGGCCCAGACATCTTTGACGTGCTCCTTTATTCCAAGCAGATCCTCAGTCATGACCTGTCCAGCCGGGACGTTTAATCTCTGCAGTGTGTTTGTCCAGCTTCTCCACAGGTAAGTTATCAGCCGATCAAATCTGTCACAGCTCATCGCATCAGAATCTGCTTTTCTAGATTTTAATCATTTAGCTGTGATTGAGAGTTTCTGCAACCATTACCAGGTGATTTAGATGCCTCATCATAATGTGCCTGCCTCACCAGGGTGCAAAAACATTGGTTGCAAGAAGATAATGAGGCATTCAGGTACAATAGTGGGTGATCTTGCATACTTTACCCCTGCCACTTTTAATTAACAAAATGTAGCAGGTGTTTGAAAGGATTGAAAGACAAACAGGCTGCTGAATACACACTTCCACACTGAACAAGACTCACAGACTCAGAGGAGCCTTATGTAAGCAACACCCACACTAATACAGACAGCAAACTGGCAGTGGCTTTAATGATGCTGCCACAGATTGGCTTCCCAACAGTCACTCGCCATAATAATGCTGAGTGCAGAAGAAAAGGCATAGAGAAAGACAGGAGAAGAGGCTGATCAGACAGGGTTATATGAAAATAAAATTGACTGTTTTCTTGTTTGAAGTTTCTTCAGTTTTGAAGACCAACTTAAAGATAGAGCCAAAGAACTCGGCAGGGAAACTCTCTGCTGCTCTCGTGTTTTTATCTTTGTTCTTGAGTCGTAGAAAGAAAACCAAATCTTTTCAAAAAAGTCCCCGCATTTGATTAATGCAACACTGAAAACTTTTTTAAAGAAGCCCGGCTTGATATGCCCAATCTAATTAGCATAAGGGTTTCTTCTTGCCTAGCAGATCGTGCACTGGAATGCTGGATCCTCTGGCCAGAAACCAAATTCTGCAGTTATTTTCCAATTAAAAGCTTGAGAGAGGGAAAGTGACAGGGACAATCATGATCTGATAACTCAGAGGCTTTCCCAGCAAATGACCGAATTAATATTTCAAATTGGCCTAGATTTTACACTGAACATTATGGGAAAAAAATTAGACCACATTTTTCAGCATGTGCTTTTAGAAACTATGAGACTGATGATATTAAGAGATTTATTGTTTTTACTAAACTGTTCAGTTCTGGTAATAGACTGTCACATGTGTAAAATCGGCTCCTTTATGGTCTTCTTTGATCTGTTTCCTGTTGCCGGAAACCTCAATTTTAAAAAAAAATCTAACCATCTTCAACTTTGACAGCAGCAGCAGCGTTAATCTTGTGACAGCTAGCCCCCCCTTCTCTCCAGTTGCTTGTGTTGCCACTCTGTTGTCAAAAGAACAATCAAGGCAGAAGATGCTGCTTGCTGTTTGACACCACCTTAAAATAGTTTTTCTTTTTTCACATCGCACCCTTGTAGAACTGCCATCACTGTAGTGCTGTTTTTGTACATTTTTTTTTTTTTTAATCAAAGTCAAGTTGGCACAACAACAGATATCTCATTTTTAGTCAACTTGTTTTTTTTCCCCAATCAAAGTCAAACATCCCTGTGTTGAATTGTATCTGCACTACTTGCTTTTTGGCACAAGAATTTGTTACACACACTCTTGTGCAAATATCTTGAGCTATTCCTCATTTCTTTATATTTCGCTTCCACACAGTCCGTATTTCTTGCAGCATAAGTCCACCAAGTTCTCTAATGATCTTTGAAAGTTTGTCCTTGGACTGTTTCTCTGGTCATTTTAGGTTTGAACCTTTTACCCCACCATGACACCAAATTGTTCTGTTGTAAGCTATGACAATGTTTCACCTCATCTAACATGTGAACTCATAATCTGTGAGCAGACATTTTTCAATACGGAGTTGAAGTGCGTCTCCAGTCTACGCAAATGGAGCATTATTCGCTGTGAATGAATTATCTCACTCATGTTCTCCATCTTACCAAAGTAAATACTTTAAATAGTGAACAAATGAGGACATCCCATTGGTATTTGATTTTTCAAAACACGTCTACCTTTGATTAAAAAAATTTAAGGTAAGAACCAAAAAAATGCCATTTGCTTCACCCAACAAAAAAAAAGAAAAAAAAAATCTGAATTTTAGATGAAGAAGTTAGAACAGCCTTTCCACTGAGCCACTAGCCCTCTATCAGTCTCTGACATCAATTTGAAGAGAGTTTTCTTCTCTCCTCAGTTTCAGCTGCGAGGTGTTTGAAATGTTTCTTGCATGTACAGCAAGTCCCAAGTCGCCTCAGCATCACAATGAGATCAAGATCTCAACTTGGGGCAGGATGTTCCGCTTCTTAGTTCTCAGGCAGCCTTTGGTAGATTTAGTGGTATGTCTCAGATCCATGTCATGTTATATGGATATGTTCTGCTTCAGATTTATTTTTATTTCAAAAATGGTATCACAGATTCATCAAACGCTCCAAAAGTCAGTGGGATTCATGGTGGCGTCAGTGACGGTGATTCCACTTGGTCCTGCTGCAGAAAATGCCAAAACCTTCAGCTCTTTCCGTCACATGCTACATGGGATACTTCCTGTGTTGAATTTGTCTCATGCCAAACATGTCGTATGTTCTGGTGTTTGTTATTCGAAAAGCTCACATTTTTGTCTTTCTGTCAATTTTTTTTCTTGCCTTAATGTTTTCTTTAGAGCGATGGTTTCCTCAAACTAGACCTCTTATGAAAGTTAAACATGGTCAGTTCTTTTCTAGGTGAGAAGTACTTTCATATCAACAGCAGCAAGATCTTGCTGAGCTGCAAGCATCCTGCAGACTGCCCTTGTGGTGAACCAGCCGTTTTCAATGTTTTTCTCATTTTCTACACAGTTAAATGGCTGATTTTAAATTACTTTGAGACTTCTTCCTTTATTAACTGAGAAGCTGAAACAATCTTCTTTCAGGAGGCCGCAGACAGTCCTTTTAATCTTACTGTAGTGTTCACTATCACTTTAACAGTGAGGAGCAAGGGGAGCTAAATGTTTAAACAAGGTCAATTTTCCTCAAAGTGCCATGCAACAGTTTGTTTTTATTCGCTGCTCTCCACCATCTCACAATTATCCCACATACATTTCATGCTCTCTGTATTCACATGTGTGAATAAATCCTTTTAATCGTCTCTCAAGCATGATTCTGCATGCTGTTCAGGAAACTAAACCCAAATATGACAATAACAGGTTGTCATAACTGACTGTTTTGGGTGGCCTCACAATAGTCATTCATTAACCAATTACATTAAGCTACATTAAAAAAAAAAACTGCTATGAAAGTGTTTTGTGAATTTAAACTGCACCATATTTTTGAATGAACAATTTCAAATTCATGGACAAAGCACTTGCAAAGCAAACCGTAATGCACACAGTCTGCAGATGATGAGAATAAAATGAGATAATACTGGAAACTTGCTGAGTGTGTATGGAGGAAGGTACAAGCTTCACGATACGCGGCTCAGTGGGTTGAGACGGCATCCGATGATTAAGAGCTGTAATACGAATAATTTAACAAGCTTACATGTGTACCCCCCTGAAGTCTGAACTCAGGCATTGACAAATCAGTACTGTAGCATACAACGCATTCAAAAGAAGGGCTCAGAAAAGCGGCAACAAAGAGGAACTTTTCAATTCACAACAATAAAACTATAAACCATATAACTACTTCACAGTCTGCAAAGAGGAAGACAAATTAATTTATTATGACAACATACCAACCCCAAAATCATCAGTCGCTCTTCAAAGAGCTTCAGGAAATAGCTGGAGGAAAGATGCACGTATAATTAAACAGAATAATCAGTGTCAGATTGTTAAAGCACTATGGCAGCACTGTTGATCAAAATGGCATCTTCACAATTAGGCAGCGGTCAGTCCACACATCACAAAGTAATTTTTATTTTTCTAATGAATTTCCACAGTTTCATATTTGAATGTAATTATAGTGTTTGCCTTGATAACCTTACATAGGCAGTTGATAACATGAGCAAAGCTGTAAATTATATTGTGTGTACTTATGCATACGCCATGTTTTTATTCCCCGTGTGACATCTTTTTCTAATAAAAATATCTATAATTATTTTCTTTTGAGTATAGACTTTTCAGTGTTTTCAGTTTTGATCATTTGCTCTTTTAAGTATATTTGATTAAAATAAAAAAAAGTCTTCTAATCCTGGATGTCTCTGTCCCACAGACATTCGCATTAGCTATAGACTGTGCGATGTAATTTATTTTCTGAACTGCAGTTGTATTAATATATTTTCAACAGACATTTTTTTATTATTATTTGTAGTAAAATATCAGCCCAACCTAGATTTAAATGTTAAAATACCCATACAACAATAGTAGGTGCAATATTGTTCACACTGACATATCAAAACTATAAAGAACATAATGGAAATGTTTATTTTTGTTCCATAACAGTTGTGACTCTTTTATTTGACAGTTTTCCCAGCACAATACTCTTTCTAATCATCTTTGTTTGCAAAGTCTGCACAGATATATCAAAAACTCCTTTTCTCTAAAATCACACTCAGAAAAGTTCCAAAGAATCTGAGGGGTAAATTCATAAAGAGGTGATGTTTTGTCCACGCAGCCACAGATATGCTCAAGTCAGAAAGTTTATAGCACATTGCTCCTATCTTTGCACCAAGTTGCAGTTTGTCTTTCCTGAACCACACACACTGGAGGTGCAGAAAAAAATCAAAAATATTTCCAATCCAAGCCCAGATAAAATCGAGGGACTTCAGGAAGACAATCAGATCATGTCGCGCAGGACAAAAACTATTTTTTGCACATATTTAATACATGCCAAGAGGTTTGAAAACTTTCTTTGCAGTTTTTTTTTCTTTCACCAGAAGCTCAATTTGCATTTGGACAAGATGTATAAAGGCAAAGGAAAATGTCTGTTTTTAAATAACTGTCAGTGTGATCCATGCCTCATGCTTTACTTAAATATTGTTACACATGGATGTTCTATAAGTCTGTATTTGATTAGCTAATATCCCCCTCCAGTGACTGGGAAAACCAGCTGTCACAATAAACAATGGCTCCTTGAGAAACCAACCCACTGACCTTAAATTCAACTTGTTTTCTCTACACAATGTCTTCTCTGTTTCTTTAGCAGCTCACAATGGCTCATACTATGCCTTTATTAAACTACCTGAGACACACCAGGTGAGCCTGCAGGATCTGTGAGTGGGTATTGTAACGTGAACCAGATTTGGTTGATCTCTTCACTGTGCAAGGTGTTTTATAGGTTGTCTTGTGCTATTTTACACAAATATACAAGAAAACATGCTTACTGATTGACACCGTTTAGATAGTGGTTCCATATTTAAACATGAAATAATCCAAAACACTTGATAACCTGACTGTTGGGCAGATTTTCTCATCTTATAAAATAGATGAGAGTGAAAGAAAATAACTGTGTTGGCTTTCAGAGACATGAACAAAGTATTGAACTAATTCATAAGAACCATTTACCTCAAATGAGCCATGTGTTGTTGTTTTTTTCTTTTTGTTTTTCTTTTTGAAAAGGAAATGTTTGCATGGCTTATTTTAGAATTAAAATTTGATCAACATTCTATATGCTCTGGTAAAGAACAGCACAGTGATATTTTTGTTTGGTTCTATTTATAGCATTGCTGTCTTGCCGCATATAAAGTTAATAAATTGGATTTTGGCTCCATTAATTAACAGGTAAACAGGGTTGAAAGCATGGCTGTAAATTAGTACTTCCTGTTTAGCCGTTAGTCATCTTATTGACTGGTCCATCTACAGTTCTTCATACTTAGATTTGTCGGGCAATAAAACTAAAAGAAGTATGAGCTTTTGGAGCCAATATGCAGCATATGAGCTATACGTTTAATTAAGGAGATTCAGGACAGGTGTACAATTGAAATCAATGCTTGTGACTGTCAAGTAAAGGCTAAAACTTTAGCAGTTCTTTAATTAAGACTTGGGTCGCTGAAATAAATTCTGAAATTTGCAAATTATACTGGTTTAATCATAGCCTTTAGTTTCCACTTTTGGGGTCATTAATAGTATTAAAGTATTTTGTTATCCCATTTTTTGTAACATGTTCCTATAGAAATCTGAACATGAAAAAGTAGCACATTTGCATAAACTTGTTAAAGACAATATGTCAATAGTAATATTACAACTTTATAATTCAGAGTCACATTAATTTCCATGTACAAATCTGATAAAAATGTGAAGAACTATGAACTCTGACATCAATGCATAACACAAAGGCCACCCAAGATGAAAGTAGTCAATGAATTCTCACACTGTTCCCTGGGTGAAGATTCATATGGGACTCAGGTGAAATGTTCTCTAAAAACCCAGCAGGAGACCTAGCAAACCGGCATCCTAGATTTAAAATATATCAGACAGGTCAAGTTAACTTGTCGCATTTGGGATAAACTGGATGTGATAACTGATAGTCTGCATCCATGAAGCCTCCTTTTCAACCCCTCTGGGATTTGGGTTTGTAGTTCAGGTATTATTTGAACTTTTGAGATGCTAATCAGCCGCTCAAAAAACATACATTGTTAAAATGCAAGAGAAAAACCATCATTTCAGCTGCTCAGCACCAAACGTCAGAGGGAATAAGAAATAAGGAAATAAGAATAAGAAAACACAATACCTCCACCAAAAAATTACGAACAAAACTGCACAAAAAATAACCAATCAGAATTAAAGTAACAGAGATACTTCAACATGCTGCCAGCAATTCTCAATTATTGTTTGTCCAAACGATTCATGGAGCAAAATGTGTTTGTATCAGGGAGAATGGTGATGTGCATTTGGTTTGTGAGTAGAAATTGACTTTCTTACTTCACCGTTTTACGTTTAAGATTTTGACATATTCTTTCTGCACGAAGGATGTTCATGCAGAAAGAATACGCACTAGCATATTTGTGCATATTCTTTGTCGGTGAAAAGCGAGAGGGCTTGATCCATCATTTTCTGTGTTTCTAATTTCATCTGACATATTCAATTTGAAAAAACAACTTTTTGGTCAATAAAATCTTTTTCTGTTTACAGCACCAGGTATTCAAAGGACAAGTGTGATTTATTTATGTTTTTTTTTTAAAGCTTTGTACATTTTCTGGTTCTAAAAATGAAGTCTGCTCACTGCATAACACATAGTGGCAGCAATAATTTTTTTCTGAAGCTGATAACATCACTCTTATTGCAGTACAGTTACAACACTAGAAAAGATCAATAAGCTTAATTTTTTTCAGCTGTGTCAATCCACTGCACTTTTCCAGGAAACCTCTGTGGACTACGCACTCTCATATAAAAGTTTCAGGCAAAACGAAATGTGGGAAAACTGCAACTCTAGGAGGTCTTTTATGTTTTACTTGACATCCAGTCTGTTCAATTTTAGTCAAATGCCACACTGCATGTGCACAATGGCTCTCCCTGCCACTCTCATAAAAATGTCTGAATAAAGCATTATGAAAAGTGACCAATGTCACTCCCAAGCTGTGCAGTTTCTAAAGAAACCGATGAAATTATTGAGACTGCTGTCAGTGCCCACTAGCCACAAAAAGTTCAATCTGAATCTATCAGGGAGGGTTTAAATAAGTATGAAAGAATCTCGCCGTGATCAAATTTCCATCAGTGGTGAGTTCTAAGTGTCAGTCGAGGTTATCGTGACAAGATTGAGTGCATCTTTCTAAATGACTCAAACAGAAATACAAAGAAAAATTCTACACTGCTGCCATTAAAACAAACACTAGTAGAGAGACCAGTCTCTGTAAGAAAACAGACATGTTTTCATTCGCCTTACAATTTAAATTGTTTCTCAACAACAACAACAACAAAAATAAAATAAAAAAGCTTTTAAAGATTAGGTTCTGTCATTCAATTTCAGTAGCCGATTAATCCAGGACAGTTTTACCGAGGGGCTGCTGCCAGAGAGCAAAACACAGGGGGAAATCTTAAAGAGTCGTCAGTCTGTCTGAAAGCTTACACAAAGGGACAAAATGGTGGACAACCATGCATACAATTCAAAGTAGAGTCAGCAGTTAATCCAATACGTTTGTAATTTGACTGTCGGTGAAAACCAGAGGCTCTGTAAGTCCACCATAGGCAGAGAGAAAATGCAAACAACAAGTATGTCTCTGGTGGGATTTGAATCAAACACCTTCTTGCTGTGAGGAAATAATGCTAACCTCCGTTTACTGTGCATTCATTACAGGTTTTGTTGCTTACTGTAGTTTATATCTAAACTATGGTGAAGATGGACCCGGTTTGTTATTATAAGTTTAAAAGCTCAGTAAGTGTAAATCACATGTTAAATAACATTCTGCAGAAGAAAACACGTTATCCTAACATTTTGGTTAATTATAGGTTGATTGTAGATTTAAGAAATAATGCTGGTGAGAAAAATTAAAACCCATTTTTGTTTAGCTATTTTTGCCAGTCATTTCACCTTTTCCAGTTACAGATAGACTGGGTTCACAACATGCTTTTAATGCTTTCATAGGGTGAAGACTTTGCTTTACCTATTTTTTCCTACAGTGGACCTTTGGCGTTTCAAAGGTAACGTCACACTTCTGAAACTTTTAGCTGCCTTGTTCACTCATTTTTCTGATATGCTTGTTGACATAATCCTTAATATATATATATATATATATATATATATATATATATATATATATTAAATTTCAGTCATGAAAATGAATATAATTATTACAAACTAAAAGTAAAAAAGCTACTGAAAGTAATTGAAAAGGAAAGATATGATATGCCATAAAACATACAATAAATAGGGGTAAAAAAAAAAAAAGATTTGGTTTTGATTAAAACGCATTTTTAAAAACCAGCTGTATGGTTTCATATGGCACTAATATGCAAATACAGTAGTAACATTGTGTTGTATTTAGCACTTTGTTAGCTTATTTATCCCAGTAGTGCTTGTTCTGTATCATGTCAGCATATTTTGATGCTCCAACTTGCAGTGTCTGATGTCAGCCAACAGCAGAACCCCTGTTTAATTTAGCCACTGGGTCAAGAGGAGCACAGATGTCTTCTACATATCAGATTCTTCCACCTTGTCTCCCCAGGTTACTTTAGCAGGTTTCTTCATCACAGCTTTCAACACTATCTATAGGCACCCAATGAACTGGAGGCCATACTAAACCAACTCTCAGCTCTGAGTTATCAACAGTATCTTTCCTAAGTGACAGATGGCAAACTGTTGCTGTTGGCTGAATAACTCAAATTACACTGCACCCACACTGATGCTTCCAGAGTTTTATGCTGCACCCACCATAACCACTGACACTGAGTCATCTGATCTCACTTGTGCAATTTTAACAAATCTTTTCTGGCCTTCGCAACACTTTTGCACATAACTTTGAACCTAACACCAATCCATCTATATCAAAATAAAAGAAAAATAGGCTTTGAAAAAATACTTATCAAGATTATTTAAGACAATTTTTTTAATACAGATTTTGCATTTTGGGGGCTTTTTTCATATTCTTTTGTGCTCATAAAACTGTAAGCCAGAGGTCTAAAAAAAAAAAAAAGGGGGGATTTGATTGGCTGTTTAAAGCTGTCTCCTTTCATGCAGTTTGGTTCCTTTGCTATATCCAATACTGACCTGGAAATGAAAAGCACGGAGCGGGGCTCAAGAGAAATGACAGAGCTGCGTCCCCATCTTTCTGACAAAGCTGATCTTTAATGCCGCTCGCCTCTCTTCAACTGTCAATCTGCGCTCCCTCCAGCCGATAAGTGGCTGCTCTTGCCCTCTCCTAATTGCGTCTCTTAAGCTTAGGTTTGTCAAAACATATTGGTGCATGGCATTGAAGCAGTTATGAGCACGGACAGCCTTGACTGCTCTGACAGCTTGGTGCTTCTCAAGTCTATGCGTCAGCTTTCCTGTGGTAATATCTGTCTTTTTTCCTCCTGTGTCCTTGCCTATATTTCAGCTCCATATTAATCTGTGCAGTGGTCAGAGGAGTCAAGTCACCTCCCCTGCGTAACCTGCACTGACACAGCAGTCCGTCCAGCTTGGCGTGACGCTTACACGGTTATTGCTATGGTTCCTACTCCTGAAGAATCAGTATTCCCTGTGACACTGTCACGCTAGAGAGACTTAATTACAAGTGAAACGAGAAGAAATAGGTGTCATTAAAGCGCAAATGAAAAAGATGGCAACATCCTGCTCTTTAGAAAGTGGATGGTATGTAAATTTATGTTTTAAAGTTGATCCTTTAAGGGTTAGGTTGGGTAATATCAGAATAAGTTTCATCAGTAACTAAGACATAAATCATCTAATCGTCTCATTTACTCTGAGGGACTTATGGGTAAATATTCCTCTCTTGAACTGCAAATGTAGAGCTAATTAATAGGGCAGCATTTCTGATTGCTTGCATATTACACAACACATCTGTCCAATACCAATTTCTTGAAATATGTGATAAAATCAAGGAAAACTATTTGAGAAGCAAAAGCTTATGGCTAATTAAAAGCAGAGAAAATTATAAATTAAATGAGCAAAATTGCATTTAAAAAGAAAGTAATTGTGGCATGTTTTTTTCATACATCTACTAGTGGAACAAAATATAAATGAGAGGTTTCGGAGGCCATTTGAATACAACAAGCAGCAAAAAAGATCATTTCGACCCCCACTGCATAATGTGACTTTTGTTTTAATCTTCAACAGTGAGCTATCACAACTCGCCGCACAGTCGATATGGGGGAAGAGGGATTTTGCCTCTGAAGCTGAAAGAATAATCAGCAGTATTGGAAATTTTGAACACATCTGAACTTTCTAATACATCACCCTAAGCCTCATGATACTATCTTTAACCTTTAAGGAATACCATAAGCAATGAAGTTTGAGTTCTGGTAACTGTGTGTTTGTCCGTGTAGCATGCAAGATAGAAAACCTAATGCATTCCATCAAAAACCCCTCATTTGTTAAATTTATTATGTATTTTTGTGTGTTTTTTTTATTTTCATTAATATATATATTTTTTAATTTCATTGTCTTTCATTTTTATCTTGAAATCATTATTTAAACTAAATTTATGTTATCATTTTGGGAAAGTTTGGTTTTCCGTTTTGTATTTTGCTGTGATGTCACTTCCTCCTTCACCAGCTCATTCCTGCCTGTCATGGAGGGAGGTGAGTTTCTGTTGATATATTTTTTAAAAGTTGGTGTAGAGGACAACATGTTTTACTATTTTTTTAATGTGTTTGTAAAGCGATGTCGGGTGGGTGTTTTTCGTGCTGCTGAACTCTCTGATTCCTTTCTGTGCACCAGAAAGAAGTGGGTACAGCTTTGGATTCAGGGACTAGGGGTTTGTTTGCTTTCTAGCAACAACTTACTTTATTTGAACATTTGTGTCAGCTCTGAATAGTTGCTTTGCTCTACAAATGTAGCATGTTAATAAGTTGCCTTCATGCATAATCCCCTGCATTTTTGGGATCTCCAGTAAGTTGTCTCTTGTTTACATAAAGGAGTGTGTTGCTCTCCATGGGAAGAGCAAATAAGTTTAACATTTGGTGCTTCCACCACAAAATGTGCTGCTTAAATTTAATGTCAAGCTTGCATACACTATTGTGGTTTGAGTAGTAAGGTTCTGCATCAACAACACCAAGAACCATCCATATTGTACACCAGAAAGTGTGGCTGTCACTGAGATTTGCACTTAAAAACTGCACAAAGAGGCAGAATGATTTAAATAAAGAAGCCACTAACATAAAACTCTTGAATGAACCAATCTGCAGAATCCCCAAAAGTCCTCAGGCAAAAGACAGCTACAAGGATTACTGATACATGTATACATTTGTTGTATAAATTCAATACTAATCAACGGATTAGTGCATTCTTATCACAGGTTGAAAGCTGTCTACTTATCTGGTGCCTGAAGCTGCTGCAGTGCAGCATATAGTTTATATAGACTGCTCCCTCCCTCCACAGTAATAATAAACCCATTTTTTATCATCTGTTATTATTTACAGTTTTAAGCTCAGGAGCCCTAGTTTAATATCTGCTGTGAAGAGAAGAAAAAATTGCATTGCTGATATCACTGGTTTTCTACTCTCAGTCTGAAAGTTTATTTTTCTTAGAAAGAAAAATAAAATAATTTTCTATTCCAAAGAGGCCAATAAATACTCATTGAATAATGTAATCAATGCAATCAGTGATTAGCTCTGTCAAATCAGGGAAGCAACACTGCACTGCAGTAGTTGTCTTGTCACTAGTTTTACTCTAAATAACATGATTGATTCAATAAGCCCTGTGGTAGACTCATGACAACATTTTCTCTTTAATAGTCTGTATTCTATTTTTGGTAAACGAACACAAACCAACAACATACAAACCTCTACTGGCAACCCTAAAGCCAAAGCTAGATTCCTAATGGTTGTAAAATAAAGTGAGAAGGCACAAAGTCATGGTGGATATAAGTACATGCTTACAGTATTAAAGAAAAGTATAGAGATGCACAGACACTGTGTAAATAAACAATCGGAGCACATAATTGATATTAATTCCTTCTCTCCCTCCGTCTTGTTGCTTAGCATCAGCAGTGCTGTACGGTCCAACATGTCATAACAGAGACAGTCGCTTCACTTTTAAAACAGAACTTTGGGGTTTCAGGATGGCAGCATTTTTATTTTCTTAATGATATTTAACAAAGATAGGACCTTCAACTACAGGCTGCTTTATGTTGTGGAGAATAAGGCTGGACTTTCCCCACCAAATGCTGACAACCAACATGCAATCATCACACACTCACACCTGTGATAATTTAGAGTAGCAACAATGCCTTGAGATGAAGACGTGGTGAAACCATTATCTTCATGAAATAAGTTTTGTTGCTTCAAGACAATAAAAGATTAGGCCAAGCATGAGATAGGACTTTATTGTTTTCTATCTAATGCATCATAAACCAAAATCTTGCTGAACTATCATAATGGAAAAATTAATTGTCCATGTCTACAACAAAGACATGGACTAAATATTGCAAATTTCATAAAAATCCCTGCTGGAGTGACTTTTTTCCTTCGAGATTTTATGTTGTTTAAAAAGCTAATGCAGGATTTAAAGGTTGACTTTTATCCTTGTGATGTCGGCATGGATTCAGTCATAAAATGTTGATTTTTTTTTTTTTATTGACGTTATACCTTTTATCATGCAAAATGTATAAATATCACGATTTTTAGCATGTTCAAGATAACACACAGACAATTAAACAACATTGTTTTTTTTCACAAATATTAAGTAAAGTCTTTCGTGTTAATTATTACAATGATCTTTGAAATATGTATGTCAGATCTTTCCTTTTAAGCCTATTTGCTGAAGCGTTTTATGTAGTACAATAAGAATAAAGATATGCGTTGACTTCCCTCACCTCAGATGTCACATTGAACGATATTCCGTATTCAAAATGCAGATAAGGTGTGCAGCGATGGCATGTGGTGGAGCATCGTCCTGCATAAAGTTCGAAGCTGTCATGAATGTTGCAGACTTTTCCCTCTGACTAAAGCGCCTTCAAGAGACTCAAAGCAGATCTAAGAGCACAGCTTTAGTCCATCTTTAACCTGAAGACACTGCAGCTCATACTCATAGAGCTCTTTTTTTCCATTAGTTATTCAGAAAGTCTGACTCGAAACTCCATTAAGAGTCAGTCTCATTAAATTTTTATGCAAAACTGTTAAAATATTTCTTCAGGTGTTTCTTGGTCTCCTCTCTGTGCTTTAACCTGAACTTCTTTTCAGGGTAAGTCATGGTTTTGCCTCTTAACGTCTACGTACCTTGGTTTTATATGCTCGCTCTCTGAAGCAGTGGACCCCTTGTTCTGCAACAATACAGACCGGTTACAGTCTTTGTATGTTGTGGTGCTGCAGAATAATAGACTCCTTGCAGCTTACAGCTTTCTATTTATTTTTTAAGCGTTTTTTTTTTACATAAAGTTGCACATTTTTTTTCATGTTACACTTATTTTCAACTTATTCATGTTTTAGTAAAGATTTAATTTAAAAAAATGTCTTTTTTGATTAAATCTTAATAATTTACACCATTTTCATTCTCTTAAATCTTTTCAAGATTACAAAAGAATTCAGCCAATATTCACAATAATTATTTTACAATTTTTATTATTTTTTTGTTTCAGTTTGGCCAATCCATTTAAATAGGCCAGCTTTCATTTCTGTGTATGAATGGGAAGTGGTTAAGGGGAGAAAAGCTGGAAGATCAACTTTGAACAAAAGAATCCCTGAATGCAATTAAACAGAGAATTAAAAGGCTCTGCTGAGTGAAAGTAATGTCCTGTTTCAGCACAACCTTTCATTCATCATGAAAAGGAAAGACCCTTTATGTATTGATAAAAGAAAAACCTTTTATTATTCACTGGAAGTTACTGCTGATGGAAAAAAGTTTCATACCTATTTTTCATCTGATGTGCTTGGAAATGATGGTATTCAGAGCAACTTTGATGCTGATGTTTTGAACAGTTTTATTTCCTTATTGAGAGTCCAAAGGTTAATACCTATCTTGTTTATCTTATTCTTTTATCATATGTTTATTTGTATTCTTCCATATATTTTTTTTTCTTGCAGTTGGCTTGAAAGAGATCAAGATCCAGAAATTGAATGAAAGCTTGAATGTAAATGCATCTAATTATTAATTTTTTGATGATTTAAGGAAAATCATTTGGAAAGCCACTGGCAATGTAATGAAATTATTAACCTCTCAGACTTGCAGAGTAAAAAGGAGGTATTTAGATGGGAACAAGGAGGAAAATAGCTTGAAATTATCTAGTTTCCAAATATAGAAAAGAAGCTGGAAGATGACCAGTGTAAACAGGTTGTAAATTGTCACCACAATTAGGCTCTGAATCTGCGTAAGGTGGCAAACCTGCTGACACTGCTCATTAGTTTTTCTACATAAAAGTCAACGTGAAGCTCTTTACATGATTATGAAATATATTTCCTCCAACAGCTGTGTGGCAGTGACACATAATTGCTGGGTTAAGTATGAAAACAGATTTTATTGTTAAAAACTGAACCTTAAAAAAATAAGACATTTGATGTTTCAGGCAAAAGAAAAAACCCAAAAGATTTTAGTGAGAAGAAAAATAAAAGAGCCCCCCCATCTCATTAGATATTTTTTTTAATCTTTGGAAATCCCTGCAGCCTATCATCATTAATTCATCTTACTGTCTTTCTCATTTAGCAGATGACACATTTCAAGCAGAGTAGCAGATGTACTGGCTGATTAATATGATTTGTGAAGCAGAAACGTTCCATGCTTTCACCGTCACACCATGGAGGGATAGTTGGTGTTTTTGGTGTCTGAGGCAGATGTTTGCAAGGGGGAAAAAAGGATGGATTAACTTTTAAGTGATCTCCTATGGCTTTTGGCAAATTAAAAATAATGTCTATTTAATTTGGGAAGTTTGTTTCATTGTGAGTGCAAATGATCTTTTAAATTGAATCTGACAATAGGACAAGTTCAAGCCAGAGGCATGAAAATTCATTAAAAAAAATAAAAAAACATGAGTTACATCATTGTAACAGCAAGAACTAATACTGTAATTATATAAAAAATATTTGCATCGATTTAAATGAACCAAAAAATGATTATTGACTTCGATACAGCTCCTTTTGTAAGCATTTATGGGTGAATATGCTTCATTATTTTTATTTTTAAAAACAATACATGCAGATTCCTTTAGTTTTTTTTTTTTTTTTAAGTGTATAACCTTTTTGTTGGAGGCAGAATTGTGCATGACCATGCAGAAACGACTGTCCACAGGTGGAGCTTTCAGGGAATCCTGAACTCAGGGCTGCTGTTTAGCTGAGGAACTTGAACAGAGTTTAACTTTTTCTAGAGTTAACCTAACGTGATGCAGAGAAATGATTTTTAGTTGAATTTCATATGAAACACTGAATGAAACTTAAACAAACCAAATAAATTATTAGTTTTGGCGAATATTTGTCCTGATCTATGACCAAAGCCATGTTAGAACAAAGGGCCCAGACTTCAAGGCTTCTGAATTGAATATGAGACAGAGTATGTGACATTCCTCTCAATGTATTCCTGTTAAACATCCAAGTGCAGGCTTTAAGGTTGGAGGCAGTGGAGCATACATATGAAAAACAAAACCACAAACCAAGGTTGCTTCAAAGCCAAAGGTGGAGCTTCCAGATTATGCAGTCAGCAAACAGCATATGTGCCACAAATAGAAACACATAAAAAACCCAACACTAAATGAAAGGATGAGCCAAAAGATCAACATGAAACTAAGAGCTTACGAAGAAGAACAAGGATGTGGAACAAATAAAATACCACCATATATATATATATATATATATATTTTTTTTTTTTTTTTTGTGTGTGTGGCTCCAAATCCAGGCCTCCATTGGTTAATAAATTTGATTTCCATTGATGATTTTTGTGTGATTTTGTTGTCAGCACATTCAACTTTGTACAGAACAAAGTATTCAATGAGAATATTTCATTCATTCAGATCTGGGATGTGTTATTTGAGTGTTCCCTTTATTTTTTGAGCAGTTATACTTTCTGAATAACTATATATTACAGTATTAAGTGGCTGATATCTGCTACACTTCAGTGAGTGAAAGTCTAGTAAATGTAAAAAAAACAGTTTTCTTTTCCTTTTTTGCATGAGAGTCAACAGCAGCTACATGCAAAAATTAACAGATTTTAACATTGATGTAGATTTACAAGTTATTAGAACCTGCAATGAACACATCTTGTAAATACCAGAAGTAAGGTAATCTTTCTTACATTTAACTTAAATTTGTGAGAATAAACTCAGTCAGATTACAGGGATTGTATTACCTATAAATTGTGAGAGATAAAAACTACTGTAATAAAATCATATCTATCTTTACCAAAGACATATGTGGCCAATCAGATGAACTTTGACTGTCCTTGGTGACCACACCTGATTTAGATGATGGCATCTGAGAAAATAGAGAAACAGGGAAATTGTGTTATGTTTGTCACAAGCCTTATATCTATGTACTTCTCCAGTTTCCAACATTTTTATTGCATAATGCACACACTTCTAAGGTTATGTGATTATTATTATTACAGCTATGTGCAAAGTCAGATACGACATATGAGTGGACACAAACGCCGAAGTGCCTCTTCATGCCTAACAACCTTGCAAACTACTACTTGAAAGACGTTCTTCTGTGGCAAGAAATCCTTTCAGTTTTTTATTTTACTAAGGTGTTTTAATGTTTAAGAATACGCCCATAAAAACATTTTCAATGATTTGTCATTAGGTTTGATCTATTTAAGTATGTAAAGAATTTTTATAGCAACTGAAGGTAATATAGTTACTTGATTGCACCATAAAATGGCACTATGTGCCTGGAAAATACATAATACTGCCCCTTTAATGACGAATCTGTTTAAGTTGTCACACTGAAAACCATAGCGAATAAAATGTTCAGCTTGCATTGCACTTTTTCTTTGCTTGATACAGTACAATTATGGCCTGGTCTTAATTTTCTATACTTATCAAGATGCCATCATTGTGAGTGTGATAAGCTCTTTCTCAAAGCTTGTGTGAAGCTCAGCAACATATAGTTCGTCTATGCATGTCTTTCTTACACAACATTGACTGAGCAGACACTTTTCTCCAAAGCTACCAGCATCGTAATTGCATTGAACGATTTTGCACTGCTGTTTACTACAGAGGGATTTAAGCATCATTAAAAGTAAACATAATGATGAGAGCTCAAGGAGTCTGCTCTGGTCTAGAGAGAAAACCACACAGCTGGCATGTACTTTACAATGTTATGGAAAGACATCATAATGGATAAGAATATCTCCAGTTATAAGTTTGATAAGCACCTAAATTTATCATCATGCCGGCTTTTCTAGTCTTAAGTAGTGTAGACTGGCCTCCGCCACCAGCTTGTGTAAGAGAACTGACAAAAAATAATTCAGACACCAGAGAACTACCATCTATTAATCTGTCCATGCTAATATTTTTTAAAATATTAGCATGGAATATTTATATATATTTAAAATATTTAAAATATTTTTTACCACCAGCTAATAAATGTTAGCATGTATGTTGTTGAAAACAGCTGAATGAGCAAAATTTATATATGTAGGCTAATCATCAGCTTGTTAAACCCAAAGATTTATATATAAAATAAAGATTGAAACGAGAGCAAAAAAACAGATAAATGCATGCTAATATTTATACAATATTTTCATTCATGTGGAAATAAAGAGGTAAATTTAAACGACTTTCCAAGATGAGTTAAAAAGAGAGAAACATTTGAAACTATGTGACAGCTTTTGACTGCCGTGACATTCCAACCGCCTTTTACAGCTCCGTTTTTGTATCTTTTCTTTTTTCTTTATTTTTCAAATAAAGAAAAAATTCTTTATTAATTCAAAAACATCTAGCTAGTAATAATCCCACTGTGCCATTTACATATTCTATGTTTTTACACCACCAACATCATCATCAAGATTATGATGCAGACATAATACTGTAATGCAGGAAAATCATGCTGTTTTTGCACATTGTTGTCACATCACCAGAATCTCATGTTCATCCCTGTCTAATTGAACGTACAATACTTCTGAATAGGGCTTTTATTAGCTGCATATTTTTTGTTTGCGACCCTGCGAACCCATTCATACTTTGCGGGTTAATTGCTGCACCACAGACCCCTCTTAATTGTTTGCTGTGAAGAGCGCTTCATTCTGACACTCCGCATGTGTGCAGCGTTGAGCTGTTTAAAACCACTTTTCATTTTTAAGCATTAAAAGCTATCAACATGATTGATACCTTTTTGTTCTTCTAATGAACTGCAGCACTTATTCCTGTATTAGTCACATCCTTTCCCCACAATGCCACTCTGAACAAGTGCAGATGATCAAGCATGCAGAGCTTAACACCCTGTTTAGTAGCTCCGTCATTAAATCCCACTGAGAGTTCAGTTTTATGCACATTATGACTATATTATTACCCCAGCTCACTCGTTGTTGCCCAAAGTAACTGCTTCTGTACCTTAAAGACAATTTTTGTGGATCATCACTTGGGCCACAGACTCAAAATTGTTCAGAGGAGAGTTTAAACATGAGCTTACACAACACAACTAAAGTTAAATCTAACCTTAAAAGTTCTTATTAGCTGCCATGAGTGATTTTTCAGAGCCGGAATCAATTCACATTTTTCTAACCCAATAAAGATAAACCAAACTTAAACATTAATATTTTCAAAAGAAAGAGGAGAAAAGGTAATTTTGAAACGTTAAGCTTATGCTGTCATCTGTGTTTATCTTTTTCTTCTGTCTGCCGACAGAATAAGATGCTGCTGTCCAGTGGAGATTTTTGACATTTTGAAGCTCTACAAAAAATATCGCCAGTGATTCATGGTTTGCTTTTACATAATACAATAACAGTCCATTTTCATTATTGTGATAGTAAATGCTACAGACAATGCTTTACCTAAGAGAAGCTTTTGTTTCTTTGCAAATATTGTTTATGATCATTGATGCATTACTATAAATTCCAAATATGTTCTGATTGCAGTGGTAATAATGTTCTAGAGCAGCCTCTGTTGGGCTGAAGACCTGAAATGTCCACAATCTTTGCTCATACATTGAGATGACTCTTCGACAAAGTCATTTGTTTGCTTGTGCTGTGTTTCAGTTACCTTGACAGTCAGACCTGGGAGCTGGATTTGATGCGACTCTGAGGTAACGGCATTCCAGTTAACATGGCAATGCCCAAGTATGAATATAATTTTAAGTTTTACTTTCCATAAGCAAACACTACTTTTAATTTGTTTACTTTAGACTTGCAGGCAGCATCATTAACTTTAGCTGCACTCTTACATGTGCCTGGTAAAATGAACACGTTTCCACAACAGCTTAGTGTTGATGAAGCATTAGACATTTACAGTCATTAACCTTCATGCATTAGTCAATGAATTGTGTTTTCTTATTGTGTGCGGAAAAATCTGCATGTGAAACCTTCAAAGGGCTCTGTGGTTAAACAAGGCTCATGCCTGTCCTTCACAGACCTTGAGAAGGTTATCCATCCATGCTTCTCATCTTTCTGAGGCTTAAATCCCTCTGCAGCAACTGCAACACTCTGAGAAAGCTCAATGAATAAATAACCCAGTAAATGCAGCCTTTTTTCTCCATTTACATGTTGCATCTAAATAACACAGACTTGCTATTTTCCCCTTCTTTTCTTCTCATCCTTGGAGGTTTGTACCCTGTTTGTTTAATTTTCATCCCTGTTTTTTGGTTGTGCTTGAATTGTTGTCATAAAATGTTTTTCTTGGAGTCAGCTTTACTTGCTGATAAAATAGGCAGTTTTAACTGCCCATTTTGTCTTTTTTTTTTCATTGTTACCTGGTGTAACAGGGCCTATACACTGGCATTAAAAACACACAAAACTACAACCAGCTAATTGTATCTCATCATTATTATCATAATTATCATTAGCCAGGCTATTATCATTTGTAGACAGCTTAAAGCTAAGCTTAAGAGTGTCATGTTAACACGCGCCATTAATTGAAAGGGACCTATTATGCTTCCTTGAACAAGTTAGGGTAGATCTACAGGCTATACAAAGCATGTTCTTTACATTTTTGCACAAAATCATTCTCATATAATTGGATTTCTGTCTGGTCAGTTCTGCCTATCTTGAGCTCCATTCAGGATGACTTGTTTTAAAGGCTCGTCTTTACTTTATTAGACGGTAAAACCAGAAAACCGGCTCTGCTTTTGTTGTTAAATGATTAACTGGCCTTGTTTGGGGTTGTTAGGGTAACAGGGCAGTGCCTGCTGATTGTGATTTAATAATCAGGAGGTTTCTGAAATACGTCCTTTTCCAGACACCAGAAAACATTAACTTATTGGCAGAAAAAAGCTGAGTATTTTTCAAATGCTTGGACTGCTTCTAGAAGCAGCAGAGATCCAAATAAAACAAAAATAAGTATAAGTAAAAAAAAAAATGCAAAAAGATATTTTACCAAATTTTAGATCTTGCCGTATCACCCACCTGATGAAAGGATGCTTACATCCATGACATAAATCCAGTTTACCACAGGATCAGCATAGAAACAGATAAGACAGATTGTCATTCTGACATACAATATTGAGGTCAATTAAAAATCTCAGACTATGAACACATCTCAGGGAGAAACAACAAATGTCTATGAGGAGTTGAACAACGGTTTGTTTTCATACGATAGATCTTTCTATTGCTCTCTCTCTCTCTCTTGCTTTTTTTCTCGCTTGCAATAATATGTATATATTCTCTAAATTTCTAAATCGAATGACTATTTTTGCCACATTTGCCAGCAACACCTGCTGATACGCATTTACAAGATCTGGCATTTCGTGGTTTGCACCTATGAAATTCTTTGCAGAATTGCTTTTATTAGTGGCCCTGAGAGATTGCATTCTCTCTTAATTTTGATGTTGCAGAATTTAAACCATTTTGTATGTTGGATTGTAACTTCAAAGACTTCAAAACTTCAAAAATCAAAGACAAGATATGTATAAATTCTAAATAACAGGGTACAAAGCACTTGAGAAAGTATATACTGAAAATAATCACACTTTAAATGCAACATAGATGTTTAAAAAGGTAGCATCATCATTTACCAAATCATTTGGTAAAATATTGCTATGTGAGAATAAACATTAAACGTTAAAAAATCTGACATTATTGATTTAGCATACCTTGTGGTTGTTGGTCTTAAGGGTTATTTGAGTTTTACAGCAGACAAACATTTCTGAGAGGGTAATTTTCAGTCTTTTAAAGGAGTCTTGTTTAACAAGTAGCCATTTAACTTGCATTCTTTTTCTGCTCAATAGTTTTTCCTTTGTGGTTTTATGCATCTTTTTTTCTAGCCAAAATATTAGTTGACAAACCATCAGACACCATGAAAATCCTTCCACATAGGAGTACATTTTAAATAACAGTACTTATTTGGTAAGAGAAATAAACTGCAAGTGATTATTTCTCTCCAGGTTTTTATTTTCAAGGTGACTTTTAAGACTTTGGTCCCTGTGGTACTTCTGTTTTCTTTTTTAAAGCCAAAAGCCACTATACTTGCCTGGTGCACCACTCTTGATAAAACCTAATGCATTATGGGGAACCACTGCAAAGCTGCTCCCTATTCCTCAACTGTTCTTCACTTGCTTCATGTCATGACGGCTGAGGAAAGTGGCAGAGAAGCAGATGATGAAAACTGCCTCTTCATGAAAAACTATGGGTTCAACAAAACAGTTCTGGCAATAAAGATATGCAGAAAATATGAAAAGATAAATATTTTTATCACATGCAGTTTAATTTCACGTTTCCCACCCAAACTTTCAAAATAAATGCTCTTTGTCTTATTGTCCATTTTACTCCTGTTATTCACAGGTTGATTTTTTTTTTCTACGCTCTCCAAAGGCCCTCCCGGTGCAGCATGTCTTTGACTGTCCTGCACACAAAGTCATTGAAACAGTTTTACCCTACATTAAATATTAATCTGCTTGAAAGAACTCTGCTGCTTGGAGAGAAATTGGGAATGTGTTTATCTTTTAAACCAACAACATAACTCTCATCCATGACCCATAAACCATTAGGAAAGCTACCTTCTTTACCTAAACAGAAAATACACCGACAGTATCAACTGCGTGCACTTTAAAATTCATAAAAGTTCAAATGATCAAAAGCTCAGGGCTCCAATTGATGAATAACACAGCAGCTGAATCTGCTTTCAGTCTTACTTAGTTTTGGAGAGCAAACAGAGGATGGCACCACCCAACACAACCCCAAAAAACTGTGAAAAACAGGAATTGTAGGTCAAATATTTTTACACAGATTTTACCAAATTGTATTTTTTACATATGGAAATACAGAAAAGCCTCATTACTTGTTATAACTGAATAAAAAGCTTTTTATTTATCATATGTTATCACAGCATTCGTAGGTCTCAAGAACTGAAAAAAGAAATCCAAACAGAGCAATATAGTATAAATCAAGCTGGGAGGTCTTGGATATAAAACTAGTCAGGAAGTCCCTAAGGACCACCAATAAATGACTTGGGCAAGTCATCAATTATAGTGTAGAAGACAATCGCTAGTCTATCAGAGAAATGCCCTGCAAGCTGACAGACTGAGAAAAACTTGACTTTTGCAGAGAACATACCTTCAATTCTTACTTGTATGTAAATATAGTATAGTACGCTATGGATAGCCTGCAGAACAATTATGCATACTGGAGACATATTCTTTAGTCAGATGAAATAAAAAAAAAACTCTTTGTCCACAGAGACCTTGCTTACATGGAGAAAGAATGGCAAGGCCTTTAAAAATGGTTCAGGTGCATTCTTCAGGAGACATGCCAGAGAGTTGACAACAAACAGTATGCTCTTATCCAATAAAAAAAAAACGATACACAATAGTCACTCCAGTCCCTAGATTTTGGTTTTGTGGAACGATTTAATTTCTGAAAATTAAAAATGTAGTTATGTAACCACCCAAAATAAACATTGGAGAATTAAGCAAGACAAGTTAACCACAAGATATATATATAAAAAGATTTACTAGACTATAGTCGCACTTTCTTTCACCTCTGAGTAGGTTCAGTCCAACTCATCTCATTCGCTACTGTCTGACTTTAAAATGAAATTTAGTCAAACCTTTTTATATTTTAGGAAGTGAACCCATAATTGACTTCACCAGTGCTCTAATCGCCAAGGAGTCAGAAAAACGTTACAAGTGACAACTTTTTTTTTCCATCCATCCATCAATCAATCAATCAATCAGCTTGTCTGTGTCGGGTCACCAGCAGGTGAGGTGGGAGAGGCAGCGTACATCCCGGCCACGTCGCCAGCTCACTCCTATATATTATTCTACATATTTTCTCAGAGATACAGACTGTCTTCCTAAGCATAGTGCAGAGGATGTTAACTTGGTGACCTATCCAAAGGCTGTCTGTTGTGACAAGCTATTAACTAATGAGACTAGTGGCTAATGAACTCATTAGTGACTTTAGGGCCTGCCAGCTCCCCTCATTTTTCAGCTAAACAGCGGAAAAGATGCTACTTTTCAACATCTTTGCAAACAAATGTAGTGATGTGCAAAGTTATGCTCATTGAGGTGGTAAAGCACATTAAGACAGCATGAGTAAGCAAAAAAAAAAAACAATAAAAGAAAAACAGTGTACATGTATGAGAGGCATGAAGGTATCCGTGTGGGCCTCAGACCATCTGCAGAGTAATGAAGTATTCATACAACTCAAGTAAATGTGGACACTGACACTCAAACATCCAACAGTGTGGAGTAATCTAGATTATGCTGTCAAACTGCAAATGGGTTGAAATGAATCCATGTCAAGAAGGACAGAGAAGATCTGATATAATCACAAGGAGATTTTATCTTGTAATGTCAGAGTAAAAGGTGATGCATGCCATTTTTTTTCCAATATTATTTGCCACTTCCTAATTGTACACTACTTTGTTGTTGCTCTATCAAATAAAACACAAATTTAAAAAAATGTGGTAATGGGGTAAAATATGGAAAGCATTACAAAAACCTACTAGAGTGTTACAGCAATAGAGGGGATTACATGTATTGTGGTGGATTGTGCCAATTAAAGTGACTTTATATTTTTTGTCTTTTCCAGAGCTGCTCCCTCTTACTCAGAGCTACTTTTAGTCTTGTCTGGTTGCTTATCCATAAATGTCAAAGTAAAACAACCTTTAACACATAGAACATGCAACAAAAATGGCTTTATTAATTTGCTCCTGCAGAAAGATATGTCATTTACATTTTTTTGAAAACCTTTAAGATATAAAGGGCTTCAGAAATTAATAGTTTTTCTTACATTATACTAGGATATCAAATAATATTAGCAACTGAGTACAAATATTGTATTTATAGCTATGTTCTGTCATTGGAATTGCTTAGTATTTTTTAAGGAACTTGCCTTTAATGCATCCTCTGATTTTTGCAAACATGTTTTTTTTTTCTCCCCAGTCTCTGACTCTGACCAGATTATCTTACTCATGACTTTGGTCCAGCATTCTGCCTCAAGTTTTAAGATTCTTTTGTTGTCTTTTTCTCTTGTTGGGTTTTGGATTGAATTATTTACTTACTCGGTTGTCTGGATACGATTCTTAGACCAATTGAGTTTAGGATACATTTTCTCTCTTGAGATCCACAAAAGAGCTACTGTTAAACACTCCTAAAACCACAGGTAACAGAGCATTTCCAATATAGGTGCCCCAACTGTGGAATAGCCTGCCATTTTTTCTTACTTTAAAACTAACTGAGCAGGAGATCTTAATTTTCCTATTATTTTATTTGTTTATCTTATTAAATTTCCATGACTTTGTATTCTATTTTACTAGTTTTACAGTATTGCAGTTCCCTCTTTGTAAAAGCCTTTGGTGAAAAATTGTTTTAGATGTGCTGTATAACAAACCTTGATTGACTGATTGATTGCCTCACTACTTCTTCTTCATCACTGTCTTCCCTCTGCATGGCTGGACAATCTCTGTAGACCAATTCCTACAACAACACATCTGTCATCTTTTGCGAAACTTACATCTGAGTTAGTAAGTTATGGTGCTAGTCCCTCTGTGTTTCCGTGGAAATTAATAGCACCGATGATCACGTTCAACGTACTCTGCTCCATGCTTTCACTGGCAATGATTCATATTTTTTTTTTGAATTGCTCTGTCACTTCAGGGTTTTTTACTGAAACATTTGTGGCTAGGCAACTTAGTTTTGAACCTTGTAAATGCTGGAGATTGATTCGCTTAAATAATGTTAAATACCTACTTTTAGTCAAACTATATAAAGCGTTAATTGGGGCCTGCCATAGGAGAGCACTGAAATGCCTTTTCCCTCATTAACTTTTTCCCTATAATAACCATTGTAGCTATTTTTTTAACTATGTTTGGTAAGCTGAACAGAGCAATTCAAAGTAAGACAACATGCTAGTCATACCCCACATGTCACTAATAGCACTTAGCTAACATAACATTTTGGCTAATTTAAATTATACACTAATTTTAGCATACTCAATGGAATAAGTCCATGGTTTTCTAATTCTCCACACAATATTGAGTACAATATTGCTTAGCATTGCTGCTAATTTTTAGCATCAGAAACCTGATTTGGGTCTAACCGACAGGGAACATTTTGCAGGCCCCGTTTAAATGTTAAATTTCATTAAAAAAAAATTATATTACTTGTATTACTATGTATTACTTGTAATTAATTTGGTGTTAAGAGATGAATGTGTTTTTCTGGCAATGAACTGCCACCAACACTTTACTACCAAATTCACCAAGTGCAAAATTCTTAGTAAGTTGTATAAGATACTTTCAAAAGAGTAGAAAAGTCTTGTTTTCTGAACAATAGTATTTGTTGTTAATCTGTTGCTAAGAGATGAGTGTGTTTTCTGGTAACTAAGTGCTACAAAGTAAACATCCGATTTTTACTTTTGCAAAATTTACCAATTTACCAAATTTTTAGCATCAGAACGCTGGGTTCCAACCGACAGGCACACTTTGGCAGGCCCCATTTAAATTTATTTCTTCAGAAATGTTTTAGTTCCTTCGTTATAGTCTTGTTAACAAGCAAAAGGAAATCATATAATTCATCACAGGACTCGGTTGGCACACAGTCAAGTGGTTGCATTATTATGTTACAATTTTCTCATAACAAAATGTTATTTCTCAATTTACATGTTATAAAAGTGCTGGATTAGATTGAAAAAGGCAGCATGTGTGGGTAGGTGAAAAGAATCTAAATCAATTTTAGTCAATATTTTTTTAAATGAAAAGAAAATCATAAGGTCTACCAGGTTCCTCTGAACAACTGATCCAAAGCCAAACTAATCTACTGTCTATGCATCCATTAAAGTCAAGGCGTCAGTTCACTCATGCTGTGTTAAAAACAAGGTAATAGGCTTGACCCCGCATGATTCATTTGCAGAAAAGCACCTGTGGGGTAATTTACACATGATACTGATACTTTCAAATGTTGTCAGAATAATAGGTAGGAGTACATCTGTGAAAAAGGGATCAAGACGAGTCACACTGTTGCTGAGGATCAGTACAAACACAGCAAAGGGACACAAAGCAGTGAATATACTGTATGCTGACAGTGACAAGAATTGGATGAAAACTATTTTTTATAGCTAGTATTATGATATAATATGGACTATCATATGACTGCGTCCATCAAGATGTTTCCATAAACAAATATAAAACAGACATAATGCCAAAGTCATTAGTTAATTAAAAACAAGAGAACAAACCAACATGATCTTTCATGAATGTTTTTGTTCCAATACACATTAAAATAATTTGCACCACCTTTTTTTATGTCACATTTGATATAAGCAAAGAATGAGAGGAAGCTTTTCTCTCATTTAATGCATTTCATGTCTTCCTAAAATGCATCAAGGCATATTATTTTATTAGAAAATGTGTGTATGTAGTAAAGCTCTTCCGTAACTGTAGTGTTGATTTTATCACAGAAGAGAAATCTGCATGCATCCTGCTTAGTCTTCATTATGACAGGCAAATTACTTCTGGAGCACTTCTGTGGGATTAAGTAGTCCAAATATTTATACATGCACAGTGCATTAATTTGAATTAGCTATGGTTTTCTTGGGTTTTGGGTAAAATGCTGTATAATTAAAAGGACAAATAAAATGCATTCAAATCACATTTAGAAACACATGACCAGCATGTCTGTGCATTTTATCAGCTGTTAGGATTGCGTGCTTTATAGGAAACCGGACTAATGCTTCTGATTTGATATAAACTTGGAGAACAATAAATTGAAGGATGTGCTTTTACTGCATGAATATGTTTTTAAACCAATAAAAACCTCAGAAATAAATTTTATCTCTTGAATCACAAAGGAAAATTTTTTATTTGCAGGTTTATAAGATTATTTTATGTTTTGATTTATGTTTATTTATTAGGCTGAACCTCCTGTTTTACTATTCTGCTCTTTAATAGAATTATTCTTTAGTTGTGTTTCCCATTAAGAAAAAAGATAAAATAGCCACTCATTCTTCTATACCATCAGAGGCATTTTTCATGACGACTTGATCAGGGGCTACTTCGTAGTCCTCTTTGATCATAGTGACCTCTTGTGGAGAAACTTTTACAAGTACAGTATAATGACATCCTTTTGGACATTAACATGCTTTTCTTTAACAAATGTCTCAAAAAAAAGAAACTCTTTGGCAGCAGGGACTTGGCGATTGTAGTTAGTGATTACTAATGAAGAGAAACAGGGAATCAAAACACTTGTGTTCTGGTTAAGATAATATTTTTCCTTTTTTTTAATCTACGGTCCAATTAAAACTGAACAAGCACAGCTACTACGACGTCCATGCTTTCTCTCATGACATTGGTAGATGTGAAGCAGAACAATGCATTTCAGGAGCTGTAGGTTTGACGGTGTAGTTATGATAACCCAGAAAGTATAACAAAAACAAAAGTATCTATGCATACTCAACCTCCCTGGTGCAGTGAAGAAAACCAGCATTTCTCTCATATCTTGTATCAGTTTGCATGTTCTTCTTCGGGAATATTAAATTAAAAAACTGTTATTTGGATTCAAAACGTCTAGGTCCTATGTGAAAAGGTTGAATACATGGTCATGACTCTTTTGTTTCACTGTGGAGGAATTTTTGCCAACTCTTTGCAGAATTATTTTAATTTAAACATATTGAGAGGTTTTCAGAGTGAAAACCATGTCATCGTATTAAAATAAAGTCCAGAATATGACTGGAGCACTACAAAACATTTTTTAACCAGTCAGAGGTGGAGTTCCAGCTGTGCTTTTCAGTCACTGCTGAGCTGCAGGAGGAAAATGTCAAGTGAAAACATTGTCATATTCTGACTTTTGAGTTTTGTATTCCCAAACTATAGTCAGCAGATTTAATAATATTGCTTTACTCTGTTGCTCAGGTGTGAAGACAGGTAATTTGCCACATGAGCTTTAGACCATGAACTCTGGAAGATGAAAGAATTTTTACATTTAAGCTGCCTTCAGTTTCTGCATGTTGAATAAATTTGAGTAAATTAGTAACATATGTTGAAACACCTCACTAGTAATGGTAAACATGAAGTTTCACCTATTATACATGCATTAATGGAGTACAGTTTCACTTTGCAGAGGTTATTATTGTCTCTCACTTATTCTAAGATGTAAGCTGTGTCATTAAATTACTTGTGTTTTTGAACTAAAATAAACAATAAACCAAACTTGATATAGATCCATTGCACATGCGTTTATAAATTATTAGATTTTATTGACAATCTGTAGTAATAATCATAGGAAATCAATTTTTATTAATGGTCTTGGCAGGTTAATAACTGGATGATTGGGTTGCCAGGTGTAGTCTCTACAAATGCCCCTCAATACATTAGAAAAGTTGATTCATTTCAGTCTCGTATGTAGTGAAACACATAGATAGGTCATGATTCACCAAACATATTTCAAGCTGTATTTCTGTGAATTTTAATTACGCTCTGCAGCTAATGATAAACCTAAAGAATACATTTCAGATCATTAAAAAAACAAAAAGGAAACCAACAAAGAGAACATATTTGGAACAGAAATGTTATGCTATGACCTAAATATTTTTTCTAAAAAAGACTACTAAATTGACGGTTGTCCAGCATACAATTATTGATACCCTTTGCAAGGAAACAAAGCCACAAATGGTTATTGCAAAAGATGCATATGATTGCTATATTCAAACATATTTATGGAAAGTTGAGTGGAAGAAAGAAGTGTGGTAGAAAAGGTGCATGAGCAACAGGAAGAACCTCCGGTACATCCTTTGAATGGTTGAGAGTCACAGTTTGGAGACTTCCAAGCCATTGACTGCATTTGGAGTGAGAACGTCAAGACCAAATACACACGAACATGTCCAAGACATGGCTTCCAACTGTTGCATCATTACTTAAAGCCTCTCTTGAACCAGAAACATCGGAAGCTTCTTGCCTTTTTTATTATTTATTTATTTTAATTTTATTTCCTTTATTTAACCAGGTAAACCCCGTTGAGATCTAGATCTCATTTTCAAGACGGACCTGCAATACACAGCAAACCTGGACTAAGAAGAAAAAGAGCACATTTTTAGTCAGTCATCTGACATTTTATTTTCAGACAAAAGTCAAGAATAAAGTTTAACAAAGAGGACTGCATAGTAACTCAACATCAACACATTTTGTGGTACATTGTGCAATGGGAAATCGCACAAGGATGCAATAACATCTTGTTAACTGTTATCAGGTTTCACTAATAAGATTGATGTGTTCCAGTAACGGTGTTACATGTAGTTATAAAACATTTAGTTTGGCAAAACCGTCTGTTGAGCAGCTCCAAGAAAACCCTGTTGGGCACTGAGTCTGATAGATTCATTGCAGCACTGGGCTTTTCTCCCATTTGACAAGCACTAAATTGTAGTCCAGTTGATATACCTCGGATATCTGTGTTTGTTTGGTTTCAGAAGCAAATGTAGGATGAGATCAACCACCTAAATAAATCCAATTTTGCTACATGATCTCTTCAAGTGAGGTGACCTCATTTGTTAAAAAAAAAGATAACTCCATTTATAGAGTTCAGGGAAAGCGATGCGTTGCCCCTGCTGTCCTTCCATACCGCCAAACTCACAATGCAGAGGCCAGAGAAATGCAGCTGTCCCACTGTAGATATGTCATGCATACAGAAACATACCTCCTACAATCGTGGCTCCAATCTTTCAGACAGTAAAAAAGAAAAAGACAAATGAAAGACAAAAGAATAAAAAGTTGAAAGAGGTTTTCACAAACCCATATTTGTCCTCCTACCCAATGTCCAGGCAGCATTCTTAAACAGTTCAAAGAGATGAGTCACTTCATGCCCATTACTTTCTTTGTGACATGAGGGTGACCCAAGTTAATGATTTACACACAATTCTTCCCATCAGACCCTGACAAGTCCTCTTGCACACCAGCTGCATACCATAACTTGGATGGCTCACATTGTGAGCTCATGAAGTAATGAGAGCAACTTGGTTAAGTATACTACACGTGTGCAAAAAAATCTAGCCTATTGAAAGCACAGGTGGTGATAAGTACTGTTTACGTACCTAATGGGGAGTGCTGATAAAGACGTAGTTGACAAGTACTTTTGTTCTTTTTCTGAAAGGCAAATTATTTACCGTGTCCTTTTTTAGTATTTATTTTCCATATTTATTTTTTAAGCATAAAAATTCTGATCATATAGTATAATAATAAAATTAAGTAATTTTTACAGATAAACCTGCATACACTGTCAAAAATATTTTTTTTATTACCACCATACAATAAAAATGATGAACATCTGGAATTACATCTTCAACCATCATATAAAATTTCACTGAATGCTACGGAAAAGCAATACCATGTATCAATGCAAATGTGTGTGCAGGACGTCATGCTGGAGATTTAAACCACAGAGAAATATAGGTCTCTTGTGGCACCTATTCCTTCTGTCATGTCATAATCATTCCTTTGCCACATTTAGAAAAGATCCTTCATGGTTACCTAATGCACCTTGTGACACCCTGACAAGGTTATCCACAACCCATGCATCACACAAATGTGATGCTAAGCATTTTGAAGGAGGTTATCTGTATGTTTTTCAAATGCCTAGTCATCTTGGTGTGATTGATGTCCTGAGTGAATCTACAGATGGGACTTGCAGTGAGAAGCCCCCAGAGACCAGATGCGCTGAGTATGCTTGAATTAAACACAGAATTGGTTGATTTTTACTTCTATTAAAAGCATAACCACACAGGTTCAAAGCTGATTCCAGACGATATTGACAGCCAACTTTTTGAAGTGTAGGAGAATCTGGGTTTTGGAGTTGCTCCAATGACCAAAGATAACTTCCAAAACTGCAGCGTCTACATCTTCTGAGAGCTAAATGTGAACTAAATGAGGACCTTTGCTTCATTCTCGTACGGATGGCCGAGTTGCACCTCCCTGTGACCCTTACATGCTTCATGAGATGGACCATAAAAATAATCGCTTTGCTAATAAATTCAGCTTGACAGTCACAGCCATTTCAGAGTATATGTTTTCACTGCAGTCCCGCTGCATGAGGCATGCCCAATCAAATATATACTCACCAGCAGCAACAATTTTCCCATAAATTGCATCATGCTAGACGTGTCACAATAAAAGCCTTATGGTTCAGCCTGGTGAAGAAAATGGCCAACATTTAAGGAAAAAAAGATGGATGGTCAAATGGTGGCTCTTTGCTGAGGTGTTGAAAGATGAGTTAGTAGTGAATTGTGGTAGAGGTGGTGTCATTGCAGATGCCTGCTCCCACCGATGCTTTTGAAAAGTGACATCAACATCAACTGTGAAATTTGCTCATTGATGACCGGGGAGGGTAACCCAGTATATAAGGGAGAGACGCCTCCCTCACATGAAAGAGTGATCAACAAGTTTGACTTCTTCACCCAGATCGAAACGGGCCTGGTACTGATAAAGCTGCCAAAACGTTTACTTTATGAGGACAGAGACGCTGGTAAGAGAGCATTTTAATGTGGATAAATTCTTTAAATATGACTTTGTACAATCTGATCCAAAAACATAATGCATTTAATGTTGAGTGGTAAATACTCATAAAGTTGATTTCATTTGTTTCAGCGATACAAAATGTCTGCATTGAGGTACTTGGAAACATTGGTTCTGATCCTCTTATTTACACATATCCTTGCAGAGGCAAATCCAATAAGGTAATCAGTCCTTTTTCCTAATTCATAACTTTTGAAACTGAAAATGATCTATTTCAATACACTAACCCGAACACATTCATGTACAGGCAGAAATCACAACTATACTGGAGTAGTTTTGTTTCTGTTTCAGCAGAAAGCGATCCATCAGCGAGGTACAGTTTATGCACAATGTCCAGGAACACAAGCAAGTTGGAGAAAGACAGGACTGGCTTCAAGAAAAGCTGAAGAAAATTATCATTCCTAGCCCTAAACCACAATATGCAAGACCAGGAAATCGTAAAAATCTTCCACCAGAAAATGTTTTCAGGCCAAACACATGAAAGAGCTTAAGACTTTTGGTATGTGTTTGAATATTTCACCAACCAAAAGCGTCATGTTTCAAAGCTTCATCTATTTTTTTTTTGTTTATTTATTTAACAAATTTTATTTTTATGCAAACCTCTATTTTTGTATTATAAATGTACAAACTTTTTGAGCATTTTTAATTTATTTATTTGATTTGCTTCATATACATTTACCAGCAATATGAATACAACTATTGAAGCCTTTTGTCTGGCCATTTAGGCAAAGGGAGGAGACTTTAATATTTCCTTATGCACTCACTCATGATGCATTTCAAAACTAATTTTTGTGTATCTTGTAATATTAAAGGACCAATAGCTCGTTTTACATATTCTGAATTTTTTTATGTTATTGCACATAAAAGGAAATGACTGTAAAGTAACGTTTCAAAACATTAGAAAATTTTAATCAGAAATATGTATGCTATAACAGACGTACATCAACTTTTGTTATTGACTTTTTCTCACGTTTTGAATTGGGTTAATGTATTTTCTTTTGGATTTTATGACTGAAATGGGTTTATATATTTTCTTATTAATGTGGAGTAGAAATAATTGATATAACTACTGCTACACACAACTACATCCATTAAAATGTTTTATGCTTATAAAGAAAAATATGCCTGTACCTAACTTTTGAATTTCCTTATAATTTCACTCTTGCTGATTTGGTGCATCTCTATTACTCTGAAATTTCATCAACACTTTTTTTAAATTAATTATGTGTAATTTGTGTGTCTTTTGAATCAGAGTTTATGACTTATTATACTGACAAACAGGGAAATGGCCTGTATGACCTATATAAAGTGAAGCCTGTTGAACTTTGTTCTCCTGACTTTTTACTGGATATCTGGTTGAGCATCTAATTACTGTGATGGTGTTGTTTACGATATGCTTTGAGTAAGTTTCAAATCGAAAACACAGGGCACAGAATGGAAGAAAAGGGTGCAAAAAAGTCTTCAAAGGTTGTGGTTTGCTTAGCAGGAGCTCAGGATTAGAGTACAATAACTGGTATATAATAAGAAGAAGAACAAGAGGAACATAATATGATTAAACGATGTTATTAGTGATCTGACCTACAGTAAAATAGTTGCAGCTCAGATAATCTTGTGGGAATTTTGGTTCCATAGCACGGAGATGAGAAAAGGAAAAACAAAGAAAAAAGTGAATAACTCCTTCCAGCCATAAAGCAAACACTATTTTAGTAAGCAATTGTCTTTTGACTTATTGTTCTAGTGGATTTATCTATTTATTGTTGTGTGTAAAAAAAAGCACCAAGGAAAGATGATTTATCTTGTGTATACAAAACAGTTAAAAAGCTTGCTACTAACTTGCAACAGTAAAATACCAACATATTTCAAGAATTTGTGGGCTAAGCTTTATTGGAAATTATACTACATTTTATAATTACTATTTTTAATCTATACCAGATATTAAGATTTAGAATAAAGCTAAAAAAAAAGTTGCAATTGTTGCCTTTTTTTCTAACATGAAAACATATCCAACTTATCGCGAGATCTGGTAGTTGTTCTTCGTTTGATTTCCTTTTAAGGAGACAATTGAAATTCTTGCAATACTTAAAGAAAACAGTAGCTAAGCTCATTCTGAAGTAAGTTTAATGGTCAACTGAAGCGTTTAAATTTATATAGTGAACAAATAAAACCAAACCGCACACCAGCTAAGATTCTCGCTTCGTCTACGTCATCACGGCAAGGCGTCAACCGTTGTCACGTTGTACGTCACCTGAATGAGTGTTTTGAAAGGGATGGTTTGCTATGAAGCTTCTGGGATTATAGCGGAAACCGAAGCAAGATAGGTGTGTATTTCTTTAATTGTGCCTTTTCTTTTGATAATATTAACTCACGTATGTGAGTAAGTTTGGTGTAAATTTGGTTTCCGTACTATTATAGAAGAAAAACTGATTATAACTTATTATTGAACGGCTAACAAAGCAAGCTAATGTTAGCAAGCTAAGTATGCTAAGTATTTAGCCCAATCGTGGGCTGACTCAGCCAACAGAAGTGTTTCCTACGTTTTATTTTCAGTGGTTCAATTTGTATGTCGTTTAAGCGCGCAAGGCCATCAAGTTTGTCTTGCATAAAACATGTAGTCGTTTAAAATTAATTTCGTAAGGTAGTTTAGGGTTTTCCAGAGGCTGACAATGATAGGGGGAGTAAACTGACTTGTTGATTTTTACCCTTTACGTCTGAACAGATAATGAACGGTGAAAGATCCAGACCAGACTCCCCCCTGTTCGGGTGATGGCAGCACGTCTGCAGTCATATGACAGTAACTCTAGTGACACGGAAAACTGGGAACGCATCACACCGAACCGACCTCGCAAACTCTGCAAGCATTCGAGGTGAGCTCAATTTGGAAAAAATGCGACATCTTCTAAAACTGTAAAATAAATACATAAATGAAAAAAGTCTGAGCTACTTATGGATGTCAGTTTATTCTGAAATTTAACTTTGTCACGCATCTCTCAAATATTTTTAGAAAAAAAAAGGTTTATACAGAGAATACATTTATTCTCTTTACCTTCTTAATTCCAACTCATCAATAACAATTCTGTTGCATTTAATGTGAAAACAAATGTTTTAGAATGTTAATGTTTAAATAGGAGTATCCATTTTCAGTATTTTAGAGATTGTGTAATGTTTACTGAAGTTATTCCTCCATGCAACTTTAGGGAACAGGGATGTTCAGTATTTTAAGTCTTTTACCTAATGTGATGTGATTGTGGAGGCACAGAAAATTATAAACAATATAACACTTGTTCTCAATACAGAGATGTTTTTTTTACATTCAAAAGAGATTTAGGATTTCCAACTTCACAAACAAATAGTACATAAATTAATTAATTTAAGGGATGAAAATATAAAATCATTGAAAGTAATAAGTTGTCTGTTTTCTTTAGTTGTAGCATTTTTCTTAAATTTTTTCATTGCGTTGTGCTTAAATGTCATTTTGATTCAATTTTGTAATTAATTTTTTAACTCTAGACAAATTTTGCTACAAGATACTTATTATCTTGTAGCAAAATTTGCTACAAGATAAGCAAATTTATCTTGCTTATAAGATGTACCTATAGGGCAAAATAGGTACATTGCCCTATTTTGTTTTGGTATTTATTTTGTTTATTTGTCTCAAGCCTGTAGTCTAACCTGGTGACGGCCAGTTTGTTTGAATAACTAGAACTATTATTCAGATGTACTCATGCCACTGTTTTTGTTGGTTTCCGCTAATCATCTTTTTGAGTAGCTTACATTCAAAAAGAATGTAAGCTACTCACAGGTCACAGGTAAGTTGATTACTTACCTGTGACCAAACAGCTTGATCATGAGTCAGATAAGGACGTAGATGTGAGAGGAAAGGTACAGGGTGGTGTTGAGAGGGTGGTTTTCATTCTCAACAGTGGCCTTTCTAGTTTTTCTTTTTTTTTTGTTTTTGTCCCTTTGTCATTTGAACATTTTAGAATGTGGTCAGTCCAGTTGTACGAGTGATTACGGGTGCTCTACTTAATGCCTCTTGTAAAATCCTATTGGTGCAAACATACAATGCAAGTGTTAAAAGAGTGATTTACAACCTCTTAAGAGTAGATGTGTTTAAACTCTGATAATTTTCTGCTTTGAGTGACTTTCTGATTGTGTTAGTGTGGAGCTGCCCATTTTGCCCTTTTGCCTTGTCAGCTTTTTTGTTTTGTCTTGTATCTGATGTTTTTAGGCACTAAATAGAGCCATTTACCATAGAAAGTTTCATATCAACCATTCATCAAGTTGTGCCCACCAGGGAACATTTTGTACATGATGCGATTGACAACCAAGAATTTTAAATGAATTTCTATAATGTGCTTAACTGTAGATAAATATGTATTTATTTTTTGTTGTTGCTATGGATAAAAATCTGGCATAATTTACATGAGTAAATGTATCCAATCCAAAATAAATGGAAATTGATGTAATGGGGAAAAAAAAAATGCACACACACTGTTTCATTTTATGTGATCTTTAAAAAAATGTCATGACTATCTTGATAATTCATGAAAATACTTAAAAAAATAAATAAACTGATACTCAAAGCGTAAGTACATGGAGTCGGAGACAGTGTATTCACTGGGCAAAATGGGACAAAATAGTAATTCCTGGAGCCAAAATGGAAAGCGGTATATTAAACTAGAGCAATCGCATTGTTACAACTTCAATGGAAATGTTTTGGCCTTGAGGAAACGAAGGAATGAAAATTATATGTGGTTTTCTCTTATAAAGCAGCAGTCAGGCCAGAGCTTCTCGAGTGGAGGCAGAACAGAGGAACATGAGCTTGCATGGTGCCAGTGGGGGTTGCGACCGCTCACGTGACCGCCGTCGTTCCAGCGATCGCTCTAGGGACTCCTCACATGAGAGAGAAGGGCAACTAACCCCCTGCATTCGAAACGTCACCTCACCCACCCGCCAACACAACAGTGGTGAGTAGAGAGCCTGCGTATAAGTCATGTAATGGTTCTCCAGCTCCTGTCAGTCACTATTGAGAACAGCCGACTGAAACCCAAAGCTCACTTGTGGTTTACATATCATAAATCCAACAAATAATGCTTTTTTTTTAATAATGCATTTTAACCTGGATGCTTACAGTTTAACTTATCCTCCAAATTAAAATTTAATTGAGAAACTGTTGTTCCTTTTGTGTGAAGATCGAGAGCGAGATGGTCCTTCATCAAGGCCCAGTAGCCCCAGGCCTCAGAGAGTCTCACCCAGTGGTTCCAGCAGCAGCGGAGTTGTGAGCAGTCGCAACAGTAGCTTGTCTAGTTCTGACGGCACCTTCAAAAGTTTGGGCGCCGGAGAAATGGTTTTCGTCTATGACAATCCTAAGGAGGGAGGCGCAAATGCCCCCGTTGGAAACCGAAACACGAGAACCTCAGAGAGAGTCACTCTGATTGTCGACAACACACGCTTTGTAGTAGACCCTTCCATCTTCACTGCACAACCCAACACCATGTTGGGCAGGTACAGCACAATAATACTCACTGTCTGGTGTAGTTTTTAACTAAATTAAACATCAGATGTTCTTCTCGCTGGATTGAGAATATAAACCTGAGCTTCTTTGTTGCAGGATGTTTGGCTCTGGAAGGGAACATAACTTTACAAGGCCCAACGAGAAGGGGGAGTATGAGGTGGCCGAGGGCATCAGCTCAACAGTTTTCCGAGCAATTTTGGTCAGTTTCCTTCTAATGTTGTCTCTATTCATTTAAGAGCTTGTAGACTGAAATGTGTACATAATACACCTCATGTGTGCTTTTAATTACTCCTAAGCTAAAACAAATCTCCTTTAAAGTGAACTAATTTTCATTAGAAAGACATTAATAACAGGACAGTGTGGTCAAACAGTTTGATGATAAAGATGAAAAGACTGGATTATTCTGCTCTTATCACATCCAATTAGTTTACAACATTTTGTCTCATACTTTATTAATTATCAACTTTAAAATGTTCTTGTGTGTGTAAATGAATGTTGCTTACAAATAACCCACCTAGTGACAATTTAACAACATACAGTAAAAGTTTTAACTTGTGAATCTCAGAGGTGTAAAATACACAAGCAGGTTACTTATGTCACTTTAATTAAAGCTTTTGGTTTACGTATGTATATTTTATGAGTTAATGGATCCACTGTGTTTGAACCGACTGTCTTCTTTGTGATTTTTATCTAATTAACAGGATTACTACAAATCTGGGATAATCCGTTGTCCAGATGGAATCTCCATCCCTGAGTTGCGGGAGGCGTGTGACTATCTATGCATCTCCTTCGACTATAGCACCATCAAATGCAGAGACCTTAGTGAGTTCCCCAATGTTGAGGTTTTTACAGTCGCACATTAAGGCATGCACCTTCAGAACAGCAGTGTCACATTTTCATAGCACTTTGTCAAAAGAGGAAGAAAAAAACACATTTCATCGGTCAGAGGGTGCTGTTCCAGATTTCTGTGGATTGATTTAATTTAGACTCAAACTCGAGAAAAAAAACGTTCAGAAAATTTAGCACGACTTTTGTTTTTGATGCAGTAGCTAGAAGAAGAAGAAGGCTAAATCCTTGGTGCCTTCAGTGTCTGAAAGCTCCTTTTGTTCAGCACTGCTAAACATTGTAGATTAGGACTGTTGACAGCTGCTGCAGAAATGCTGCCGATTGTTTTGACATGTTTTGGCCAGGCTTAGATCTATTATAGTCTATTTAATCACAGTTCATCAGCACCGATTCAACTTTCAGGACACGAAATTTTTAGTGTATAAAAAATTTATTTTTTATACACTAAAAATAAATTTTGATCAAAGTGTTTTTAAATATGCATACTTGGAAAAAAATGAGCAAAAAATGTATTTTGAGATTTCTAATACTTGTATGTGAAAGCAGGAAATTAAATAATTTTTAGAAGTTTCCATAACACTCTTTTCTCCATCAATGATAATGTCTATTGGTAGTGCAAGTAAACTTTTTTTTTATCACTTTTTTTCCTAAGCCTTTTCTAAAACAGGGCGGCCAATTGGCCTGTTTGAATGATCTGTGCACGTTTACTGCTTCGGTGACCTTACTGAAGTAGATCACATTTAATTTTGAACTCGTCTCTTTTTCCCAGGTGCCCTGATGCATGAGCTGTCCAATGACGGCGCTCGACATCAGTTTGAGTTTTACCTCGAGGAAATGGTTCTGCCCTTAATGGTGGCCAGTGCTCAGAGTGGAGAGAGGGAATGTCACATTGTAGTTCTGACAGATGATGATGTGGTGGACTGGGATGAAGAGTATCCACCACAAATGGGCGAGGAGTATTCACAGAGTAAGTGCCTGCCTGCTTCTGCAGAAGACAGACACTGATGAGGTTTTGTATTTTGTGTTCACAGCAGAAATGTGTGGTAAATTTAATTTAATAAGATTTTATTTGTTCTCATTTCAGTTATTTACAGCACAAAACTGTACAGATTTTTCAAGTACATCGAGAACCGAGACGTTGCCAAATCAGTTTTAAAGGAGAGGGGGCTAAAGAAAATAAGGCTGGGTATTGAAGGTATGCTGGACTTTCCAGGAAAAATGTGTTCTGTGTTTTTCCAAGTAAAGTCAGACTTTCATGAAATGTTTGTGGAAGAATTTGACTTCATGATTTAAAAAGTGCACTGAATGTTTCACTTGGAGGCTTTTTTCTTTTACTGGAAAAATTAGGATTCAGATTTTGGTTAATTGTTATGTTATTTTATGGGATTGAATTAGTGTGTTTCACTCATGTCGTACTGATTCACTTCTTTAAAAGAGAAGTAATAGTTAATTTCAGGGTTTAGATAAAAGGTTAGCAGGGATGAACTAAGGTTAAACATTTCTTGTGTTTTCAGACTTTATTCCCTATTCTATTGTGTTTTCTCATTCTTTCATTCATTCTTTCCTTCCTTATACACTTTCTTTCGTACTTTCCTACTTATGTCTTTTCTTCAACTCTACATTATTCCTCCCTCCCCTGTGTGTGTGTGTGTGTGTGTGTGTGTGTTTCTGATGGACTCCCTTTCTCTCCTTCCTTTCTTCCTTTTCTTTTTCAGAAAGTTATCTGGAAAAGGAATTTGAAATAAGGAATTTTACATAAAATGTGAAGGAACCCTGTTAAAATAATACGAGTGTTTAAAGAGTTTTAATCGAGATTGGCAAGCGTAAAATAAGAATTGCATATATTCTGTCAACAGGTTACCCCACTTATAAGGAGAAAGTGAAGAAGCGCCCAGGGGGTCGCCCCGAGGTGATCTACAACTATGTGCAGAGGCCCTTCATCCGCATGTCCTGGGAAAAGGAAGAGGGCAAAAGCCGACATGTGGACTTTCAGTGCGTAAAGTCCAAGTCCATCACCAACCTGGCTGCAGCAGCTGCAGACATCCCCCAGGACCAGCTGGTTGTGATGCACCCTGGCCCACAGGTGGATGAACTGGACATCCTACCCAATCACCCACCCAGTGGGAATCACTACAGCAACAACTACAGCAACGAGCCTGATCCTGATGCACCTTCACCTGCTGTCTGAGGGCTCTGCTCCTCTCTCAATGCCTCTGCCCCTCTCTTACTCCTCTAGTCCTTTTCCCAGCATGCTGCAGCATGGAGCTCCTGGGGCACCATAACCATATTGCCTTGACACCTCCTTTGCAGCCTTAGAGCCTCAAAGAACCAGGAAGACTGTAGAAAAAGAAACATGAGGAAACGGAGACTGGTACATGAAAGAGTTCACTGTTGTTTTCTTTTTTTTTTTTTTTACTTGACCAAAGGAATTTATTTTTGTTTGGAAACAAATCTGTAAAAACACTTGGTATTAATATTATTATTATTATTTACATTGTTCTTGTACATTAATTTGATGGGTTTGGCTGAACACTTGTGGTGTCATTGTTTCTTCTTGGTTTTGTCACACAATTTTTGGAGTGACCTCCTCAATGTGCTTTGAAGGGAAGACTTGTGAAAGGAGAAAAATCAATCCAACTGGTCATGGGGGAAAAAAAAAATCAGACATAACCATTTAGTGTCATGATCTCCAGCTGAACTCCTCACAGATGTCTTCAAAATCCTAGCCATGGGAAATGTAGTCATTGGCTGGATTTGCTGTGATTTTATGCTCCTGCAGCCAAGATATTCAGCAGAGCACAGGCTGTCGTGGTCAGTTTGTTTGTGCTGAGCTTGAATTTGTTGTTTAAAACTGACATGAAATCATGAAATAAAGGTGAAATATAAACATTCATTATGTATGAGCCATAATTACAAAATGTTTTGCACACTTAAGTGTCTCATCAGTCCTTCAAAAAGTATAAAAATGTTGACTTTTTGAAGTAGTTAGGACATTTTTTTTAATTTCTCAGCCTCCTAAAGTAAAGCTAGAAAAAAAAATTGCATTTCCTGTGAAAATACAGCATGAATGCAGTAAACTGAATATTTTTAGTGAACATTGCAGAAGCATTTGAAGTCAACTGCAGGAGAGTTGCAGAAAAATAATAAATTGGCAGAATAAAGAAAAAGCCTGCAAATAGAAAAACAGAAGAGGAGTGAAAGCTTTCAGTCAAAGCAAAGATCCCACTCAAAGAGTATTAGAAATTTGTGAAGAACATTGTTTACAAAGTTAAACTGTAAGGTCATAACAGTTGATGAGCTTTAATTAGCTAAATGCTAATTCCCCCATATCTGCATCTGTATGGACTCTCCTGATATGGGGAACATCAGGCCATCCTACCTTCAACTAAGCTTTGTTTATAGAAGAAAATGTGTACAAAAGTTAGGGTTACCACCTTTCAGAAAGTAAAATAAGGGACGTCCACCAGACAGTTTGTGTCTAAGTAGAACTTCTTTAATGTACGAATATTTATATATTTACGATTTGTTCTTGAGATAGCCAGTTAGATTATTTTTGGCTGATATCAGTGTCAACTGGTGGTGATGTTGAAACGTTGGGCTAATTTATTCAGATAGGTCAAAAATAACTTAAAAGCTAATGAGAAGTTTTGCAAATGGGCTTTCAATAATTATCATTTTAATATGCTGCGCTTCAAAAGGAGGGTTGTAATTAAGGTTTTAAATAGGTTTGGAAGGAGTGTTGGAATCCGGGTTTGAATTAGGATTGAGGGATGGAATTAGAGTTGGAAGGAGTCCTGGATTTAGGGTTGGGAGTGTGTTTTAATTATTATTACTATTAAAGTACAAAACACTCCGTATAAAAACAAAATGTTGAAACAAAAAGCTCTCACGAGATATTTCATGAGTGGCTATAACTTCTTCTCACCACATGTGGGCAGTAGAGAATAACTGATTTATAATAAAAGTCCACATATATTTTACAGGATTTTATTCTCAATAGTGTAGACAGAATGTCTATATAAATGAGTTATATAGATCCTAATCCTAATAGCATTTTTTTCCTCCAGTTTCTGGTTAAAAACTATCTGGAGCCACAAAAACCTGAAAAAGTACACGACTCCTTGAGAAAAATAACATGTACAGTTGTTGCATGCTTTGTGGATAAATTAGGAACCACATTTTTTACGTGTTAGGTTTTGAAGCAAACAAAACTTTCACACATAAAGGAATGCATTCATTTTTCTTAATAGGACTACATTCGGGGGAAGACAAGGGGATGAAATATGTACAACTTGATTATTTTAAAGTATTTTTTTCTTTTATTTGGGAACATGTCTTAGTTCTACATCATTTTCAGCCAAAGTTATTAAGAACCACTGTGAGAGCCACAGGTTGCGGACTTTTGGTTTAACCTCTTAAGCTGAAGTGAATCCACTCAGACTTCAGCCCACAAGAAGCTTAGCAGCAGTCAGAGCTGGAAATAATGGACCTCTATGGGAACTTGTACCCAACACATTTATAAACTCTACATTCACTTTTTTGCAACTTCTGTTTCAGATTAAAATGTTTCTCTCATTCTGAAGTTACAATATTTTTCACACATTACAGTAACAGTTCGATTTTTGTGGGATTTTGTCACAGCGACCTGCGAAATAAACTAAAAGAAAATGGCATTTAGAAACCCATTTCAAGTGTTGAACGCAAGTTTGCTACTTAGAGTTAATGACACCGTTATAGTTTTCAATTTATAATTACAGAAGCACACGAGTCAGGTGGTTTGAACCCATTTCTTCTGTTGACTGAACCTCTTCAGGGAGGTTTGTGTGGTTATATGTCACAGTCTCACACGGTCAGGTTACGTTAAATTAATTTAGCAAATACTGCATTTAGGTTCTTTTTTTTTTTTTTTTTTTTGCTGCAGCCACTTGTTAATTTAAGCAATTAATGTTTAAGCCAAACTTTTTATCTATTAGTGTGGTGAACATTTTTAGTCAGGAATAACAACTTAAGCTTTAAAATGGATACAAAGAATTTTCCGAACATCTAATGCAACCTTTCAATCTGTCAACAGCTGGCTGAGGACAGACTCTGGTGTCTTCTAATTTAATATAATTCAGCCAAAGAAATGCGAACATGGAACTTGGACTTTGCTTGTCTCTAACCATCTGCTTTTTTGCAGGATTATATGTCGATACGGCACATCGCAACGTGTGGAATTTAATTTTAGACACTGTGGGTGGTTTTAAAATGCTGTGAAACAAACAATGGGAGTCTCATCTGTGATTTAATCTGCTATGGTGTCCATGTTTTTTGTTTTTTTTTGCCATTTCTCAATCTATCACTTTCATCTCTGCCCAAAGAACATGATAATTACAAACCATAAAAGTTTCACACCATTAATTTTGAAACATCATCCATCCATCCATTGTCTATACACCGGGGAGGTGCCTGTTTCCAGCAATCATTGAGCGAGGGAAGGGCTAAACCCTGGACAGGTCGCCAGTCCATCGCAGAATCATACAGGACAAACAGCCATGTGTGTACACTTGTGCCAAATGGCAATTCAGAGTAACCAATTAGCCTAATTTACTTGCTTTTGGACTGTGGGAAGAAGCTGTGGCACCCATAGAGAATAAAAGCTTGTTTGAGGAAAATATGCAAACTCCAGGCAAAAAGATTTGAACTCAGGACTTTCTTGTTGCAATGCAGCAGTGCTAACCACTGTCTCAGCATGCAGCCCATTGCGCAATGAAATATTGTAAATTAAAATATCTAGACTTATTTTCTTTATCAACCCCATCTGCTAATGCATCCTTTCACAATGTATTGCTATAAAGTTCATTTCTATCCAAGATTTTCTCAGATATTCAAAGATTTGGATAAAACTGATAGATGCTGTTGTAAGTTATTTTAGGTTATCGTTTTTGTCTTTTAATGATTAGCATCAAAAGGGATACTATGTATCTTATGTACTTTTTTGTGACTCTTACCTCTGCGACACACAATTTGTAATCCTGAGAAGAAGCGGAAAGAGCAAAAACAAAAAAGCTGTACAATGTGAAACCAGAGAGGGAAACGACACAAAGGGTCAAGAATCACGCAAACGTAATTTAAGAAGGAAAGTACTAACAGCTTGATTGTAGCACAGCAGTCATAAAAATCCTAATCATAAACAAGGCTGCAGACGACTTTGGCTCATGTTTTACGATGTTCGAAGCAAACTGGAACGCTTTTTTTCTCCAGTGGGTTTTGCATTGCACTCTGTATTAACTAATAAAGACTGACTCACTCTGGGGTGATGGGGGAGCTAACAAACAAAAGACCTTCTTTAAAATTCTTGTACATTCTTGAATTTGCATGCTTGTGTTTTGCAGTTTCTTCCAGTGATGTCCAAACTTAAAGTCACAATGGAAACTGTGAAGCTGCTGAACCACAGAGAAGGAAAATATTATTTATCTGATCAGATTCTAGTCATAACAAACCAGAGAACTGAATGCTTTTGTCTTCATAGTGGCTCATAGCCTTTTGATTTTTCTTTTCCTGTTTTGGATTTCACACATCTCCCCTATTCCTGCAGAATACTTCATCTGCTCTGTCATCATGCTCTCTACTGGTGTTTAAGATCCTGGTTTCCCCAGAGTCTCACTGGAAGAACCAAAGGCAGACCCAGAAAATGTGTGAGAGACTATAACTCCAATCCGACCTGAGAATGCCCACACTGCAATTAAACTGTGTGGACTTATTCCTTTGTCACTGCGGTAATGTACATGCTGCTTTATAGTCTTGCTGGCAGTACATGAATCATTTAAAAAGGAGCATTTATCCTGTTTTGTGTTCTGCTGATTGTCAGCAACAATTACATGTAAGTGGTTATCATACACACCAAATTAATTGTAATCAATCCCCTCTCCCAGGAATGAGCTTTTCTGACTTCCTGCGGCAAGCTGTGCTGCAAATGCTGGTTTGTGACTCAGCAGTCGACTGCTGCTTGACTCCAAAGCCTTCCTTTAAAAATGGTATAATATCTTACAAAAAAAGCTCTCAATCCAATTGACTCTCTGAACGTATATATATATATATATATATATATATATATATATATATATATATATATATATATATATATATATATATATATATATATATATATATATATATATATATATATATATATATATATATATATATATATATATATATATATATATATATATATATATATATATATATATATATATATATATATAATTATTATTTTTTTTTTTTTTTATTCAAATTAAGACAGTTACCACATAATTCCTTTCTTACTATGTCACCCAAATTTCACTTAATCCCTCATCCCCACCAAATTTCTTGGCTTTCCATGTACCTACTAATGAAGATTTAGACATTCTTTAATCAGGCCATGTAAACGTCCAGCTTGTCTTACTCTGGACTTACTATTTTAATTGGACAAAAGATTCTATTCAGAATATGTAAATTGCTTTTCTTTTTTTTTCAAAATAGTTTTGCCAAACCTTCAAATTACAGAAACTCTTCCTTGACATAAACTATTTTTTTAATATATCTTGTCATAGCTTAAGTGAATTTCTGAAGAATTAAGAAAAAGCAAACGCCAAAAGAAAACATTCAAAGCATATATAATTCCTTCCTTATTAAAGTTTAGTCTTTCAAGCACCAGATTCCTTGCAGGGATCAAGATTCCTTGTAGTATCTGGTTTCCCACACTGCTTGGTCCCAAATGACTGGTTTCCACAACAACACTCCATAATAAGGCCCCACCTTCAATAGGTCAGACTTCCACTTAAGTGTGATGAGTGCTCTCCTGCTCTCCATGGAGATTATTTCTCACTTGTCTGTCTTCTAATAGGAATCGGTATCTCAACATTTTCGAGCGTTTGTCTCTCAAACACTACGCATAAACAAAAACGACTCCAAATGCAAAAATTATATTTTTTACTAAGTTTCAGATTTTCTCAGGCAATCCTCACTCCATTTAACCTGCATGCTTTTTTCAGATAAAAACTTGGGCATATTCCAAGGAATTACATTAGAAAAATATGAATATAATTTATTGGTTTTTTTCCATCCTTACAAGGCTTAGTTTATTTTTTTTCCAAATCTAGAAGTAGTCTTTCGTTCATTAGCAACATGCATGTATTTTCTAACTAGTTGGCTCTTTGAGTGCAGCTCTGGGGATTTCTCTTTCTTTAACAGACTTCCAGCGTCATAATGAGAATATAGGAATATGGAGGGGGAGAAGTTTGTTTTATAAAAATGACTATTAGGTTGTGTAGAGTACATACAAGCAGCCATAATGTCAACAGCTGTAAACAGCTGTTCCTCTTGTACATATTCTTTCTCGCTGTAGAATGATGGACTTGAGGTGACTTGGAATTGGTCTTTTAACCCTTCGCATGATGAACGGGTTTGATTTTGAACCTAATTTTCATTTAAACGTTTACCAATTTAAATGCTGCACTCTTAAAAGCAACTATCTGCATGCTGGTTCTCCATTCCACTGAATCACATGCTGTCACAGAACAATCTACTGGTGGGTGTCAGAATCTTTTGGTGCCATTTAATTTCAGTGTTTTGAAGGGGATTTGGGAAACTATCTCTTAAGAGAGCCAACCAGCAGATGGAGTCAAAATAAGTAAAATAAATTTGACACCATAGATTCGAGATATTTTACACTGCAGCGATCAAAGTGAATATGTTGACAAATTGTTTGACCCAAAAAGTTCTGCAACAGAATCTGTATCTGTTAAGCATGACACCAAACGTTGCAATTTGATAACAAGAAAGAAGGAGAATGCCAACGGAGGTTGCAGTGTTTGTTCTGCTGAAAGGATATGGGGATTTTTGCCTACAGCAGCCTCTATTTACTTTTTATAGAGAGGAAGACAGTCAATGAACTTGAGATACACCCAGACCTCTCCAGGTTTTTTTTTTTTTTTTCTGTAACTGATATTCAAGTCACACCCATAAAATCACGTGCAATCGACAATTAAAGAGTGTGGAAAAGGTAAAACAAGACTATATGCCTGATAGTCGGAAGTAACCTCCATTGTGTTTGCAGAGGATGGAAAAGCAAAGACTAGCAAAATATTTTCCTACCCTTTTGATTCTGCACTACCTGTAAATTAAGCAGTTATTGGAAAGTAACGAGGACGCTGCTGACAGAGTTGCTTCAACAGGAGGCGACAGACTCGGAAAGAGACTGTACAGTACCCCACAGGCGAGGTCACCACACAGCCTTACAGGATTAACACACCTGCCACCAGCACAATAGGGTCTAATGAGAGCACACTGGTGGCCTCGGTCTGCTAGCAGCAGGGCGACTGCTCTCCAAATGGCTTTCACCTCAGCGCCGGTATTGAGGTCCTGACTCTCAAGTCAAAACCTTCATTAGTGGCTTCATGCCGGATCTCTTGGTGAGTCTGAACAAAGGCCGACAGGAACACAAAGTGACACATTCCAGGGATTAGGGAACATTGACAACTTGGTGCCATTAAGAGATGGTCACTTCTTTTCCTGAATGCTAGGAATTTGCTTTGAAAGCAGAAAAAAAAAAGATATTTCAGCTTAATCAATTTGACAATGTGATTTCTTTTTCTACTTATTATTTCTGATGAAGTTTGAAGTAGTGTTCACGCGAATTTTACAATAGGTGAGTTTCAGTAAATGTGACATTTGAAGTAGACGTAGAAGTCCAATATCAAACACTAGAAATATGTTCTTAAATAATATTTTCTGGAAGTATTTACTAGATTTCACCAAATGTTTTTTAATTTTTTTATTTTTATCATTTCACATGTATTTAATCGATTTTGGTTTCATTAATTTAACTTAAGAATAAAAGTCCCACCTTGAGATGCTACTTCATTTCCACAAAATGTTTTCTTCCATATGATGCCATTGATTTTGTGAAATCCACAAGGCCCTCCTGTAAAACATGTTGAACATGTTGTTCAACACACTATGAATCATTTTTTCAGGCTAACAAACTTCCTCCATTTTTCTACAAATGTAGCCAGGTTTTTATGGCCAAATGTTTAAACTTTCTTTTGACCAGACCATGTGACATGTCTACAAAAACTAAGACATTTGTCTGGAAATTAAACCCCAGGAGGAACCAGACTTGTGGGAGTTCTCAATTCTTTTGGCTGATTTTTCTCATGACTTTTCTCAGTTAAACAGGATGTTTGAGGTATTATTCACAGGTGGACCTTCCATCCAGTCAGATATTGTGAATTGATCTCAGAAGCGTACAAAGTCATGACAATATATTCTGGTATTGCCCAAATTGTGTCATAAAAAAAAAACAGCAATGTTATCAAATACAGATTTGAAAGAAAACAACGGTTTATAAGAAAGAGCTGAAAAAAAAAAACATTGAACTTTAGTGGCTTTGCAGATGTTTGCTTAACCTTCATAAATGTCCTGGTTTTGTAGCTCTAGGGTATTAAAACAAAACTTTAGAATCAAAATGTGCACACAATATTGACATATTGGGCTGTTATGAGCTAAGATCTAATTTCCCACAATACATACACTTTTTGTGCATATGTGCAATGCATAATCTCTATGACTGGGTGATATATATATATATATATATATATATATATATATATATATATCTTATTACTATTTAGAAACAACTAAATATGTCCTCCCAGCTTTGTGTCTATTGTGCCTGGCTGGTTTAAGAAAGAATATTTCAGATCCCTGTTGTTTTTTTCTATTTCAACTTCAGACCTTTAGGGAAACTCCACATTATTAAAACTTTCCCCATGGATTTGGCCCCTGAAAAAAAGGCAAGTGATATGCGATTGTTTTCTCTCAGGACACGGCATGCACTGTCACATCCCTGCTTGTGAGATAACAGGTTTCTTCTATCAGGTCAGATCAATTTAAGTCCCTCAGTGCAACACGGTGGGAAGTGAAAAGAGAGTTGAGCACAGAGGAGACGTCTGTTTGTCAAGCGACAAGAAATCTGTCCCTCCCATTACATGTAATATGGCACCGGCCCCTTTTTGGCACTGATGTTGCCCTAAATTCGAAGAACAAAGACTCTTAAGATAAGCTGTGTGCATGTACTGTAAGTGCAAGTTTGTCCAACTTTATATCTCTATTGTGAGGGTTTTAAATTGCACTAAAATGTTGGAAAATCAGGGTTTTGTTTCTCTTTCATTTCTGGAAGCATAATATTTCTGTGACCTCTTGAACATGATTAAATCTATAAGCAAAAGTAATAAGTAATTTTTTTGTTTTCTCCAGTCACTGCAAACTCCAGGATGATACGACCTGATGAATGACCGCACCTATTTTAAAGACAATATCACAGCCACACATATTTGCTGTGACTTTATTAAGACATTGCCTTTTGCTATTAGAAACTTGAAGCCATCTACAACAATATGTCCTGCTGCTGCATAACCCAACCTAACAATAGATAGTTTTAGATAAAACACTATTGAAGAATGAAAACTAAGTTTGCTCTCAGTTATGGTTGTTAACATGCGATGTGTTCAAGACTAAAACTTGAAGCTGATTTGGTACAATCATGATAAAGGGTAGACTACTGAAAATGTATAGATTACGATGGATGATCTCTAAAAATGTTTGGACGTACTAAACTTCATTGCAGAGAAAGGATAGTCTGTTTATATAATCATTTCAGAAAGATGTTTCAATCAGATGATGAAGAACAAACTGCTGCTTCGACATTTAAAACAAGCATCTGGGAGGCTCTGGAATCATGTCAATAAGAGCAGATGGGGTTCTGACTTTGTTTAAATTTCTAAATATCAAAAGAAAAAAGTGTTTTTCTTGATTAAATTAAAGGAATGGTGGATAACGCCATAAAAAAGCTGTGCAAAAACTGCTCTCTGTAAGTCCTCGCTCTGATTGTTAATCTTTGTTAAGACTTAGAGATTTCAGTAAACAACCCAAAGCCGTCCATCCTGAAGGAGATGTTCTATCTTAAGGACTGAACAGAAATCTCAGTTGCTGGATGTGCCAAGCTTTTAAAACATCACCAAAGAGACTTCCTGTTCCAGATGTTACAAAACACCACCAAAACGTTCTGAGGCTAACGGCGATATGAATGACATGCTTCATCAATTCTCATAAAAAAAAAATAAAAAATCTTCCACATAAAGATAACTGACCAACTCCCATTATTGCCTTTCGTGACATGTACTCACTCAGCTCAGTTTCATTTTACACACTTAACCAGTGAAAATCCCAATACAATTTTCTTTAAGAAATCACCTTGTTATATAATTGTTGACTTCTTGTTGCCCTAATCAAAATATCAAATAAACATCACTGGAACGGATCTTTTCATGCCATATTTTGTTCCACTAGTTCTAAATTTAACAGCTTCTTCATTTGTTTTTCCTCTGTGAATCAGTCACTGTATCTGCTGAGAAAACACTGTGATCATCTTCTATTCCCCCTGCGGCTCAGTGTGTTTCAATACGCCTATTAACTACCATAAGTATACAACTCCAGGGACGGAGGAAGTATTGTGTACTTTGGTGTTTTTTTTGTCTCATTGTGTATTTGGTCACAAAAGAGGCACATGGGTGGGTTCATCAAGAGCAGAAACTTAATACACGTCTCTTGCTCTTTATTCTCTGAACATATGAGGATATTTATATGTCTAATGCTATAAGTTACACTCAGCAGGGGGAATTTGATCTTGGTGAAATATCCTCAAACGGTTTGTCATGAGATTCATTAACAAATATAAGTAGTGTGGTACTGATTTCTTTTTATTTAGCATATTAATTTAAAAAAATAAACATTTGAAGGCTGAATTAGTGATTTCCTTATACATAAGAGGATGAAATGATCATATCTCACCCATTTTCCACACACTAACAGCATTTCATTGCGAAGTGAGATGGGTGGACTTTTGCTGGTTTGTTGCTCTTACCGTCTTCTCTTCCAACACATCAGACCCAGAACATTTTAAAAAGCAATTCTATGCATTTTCTGTCATTTTAATTAAAATTACAACCATAATTTAGCTGAACTTCACAAGGCACATGAAAACACTCCACTTTGATAACCAGTGAGCAAAAAGTATCCATGAGTCAACGTGAATTACAAAACACGCAGAATGTATGTTTTTATTACATTCCAACAGCCTGCTTTAACTTCAGTGTCTCAGTCCTCAGTTCTGCCTACAACTGAAGACAGAAGCAGTGGTCTGTCTTCAGTCATTTTTATTTGATCATTTGACGTTATAATTTAAAAATGCTAATAAAAAGCTGAGAAACTTTGATTCTTGTTGCTTTATTTGTTATGACAGCTGTCAAAAAAATAAATAAATAACACACCCATTGTCACCAAAACTGTTTGAAAAAGAAAAAATCTCCTTATTTAGACACATTATATGTACAGTCATTAGCCAATAATTTGGAGCTTCCCAAATAATTGGACAGCTCCAAATTGTAACCCTATCAATGTCATCACCGTCTTTACTTTAAATTCACACATTAGTCTTCATGCTAATGAAGAAATTGCAGTTTTAAGTCCCCATAAAGACACCATCATCCTCAGATGATCGATACCCTTCTATGTCCCACAGGGAGCAAACAAAACTTATTGAATTACTACTGTTCCCTCTTGAAGCAATGCTCTTTAACTGAAAGTGCAGATGGTCTCTTTTTGAACAGGTCATGTCTTTATTTTGATTTCTAAAACAAAGCAAAAAGCCTTAGCTTCTTTGAATGTTAATGGGTAAAATGTGACGTTTTTCTGTTCCTGTACCAATATTTTAGTTGGATGTGTTCGGCTTTGATGGAGCTTTAAGTTCAGAGGTTGCAGGACATCTGAAAGTTAAATGTCTGCTTCATTGTCATCTGTCCGGATGTGGAACTGACCTTCTGCTAAATCTCTGCAGTTCTGGTTTGACTTTAGATGATGTTATGGCTTCAGGATTCACATGCAAAAACAAATTTCCGTGTGAGAGGTCATGAAAAACAAATCCTAAACACTGCGGTCATATTTGTCTGTGTTAGCATGCTGTTCCTGAATTGTGTATCCTGGCAGACCTTTTGAAAATATGCTTTAGCTGCACATTCACTGTGTCATATTTAATGAAATTCCTTCACCCAAACTAACTGATGTTGTAAAGGAAATAAACTCCCAATATTTTCGAGCTTTAAAACAGTTTTTATTATCAAAACAATTTCTTTTTCAGTTCTAACCACAACTAAATCTGAACAAGCCAGTGTAATAATGGAGTGGATCTATGATAACCGTTGTGAATTCACATATACTCTGTATCTCAATTATATAAAAATAGACTTCAGTGATGTTTTTACCTGAGACTATGAACACAATGCCTCTATATGAGCCACTTTTCTTGTAAAATCTCAAACCAGTGATTCCCACACTGGGAGGCCGTCTGAGTCCTGACTGTGCAGAGAACTTAAGCCTGTGTCTGAGTCGTCGTCGTTCACATTTTCTGTTTTAGACAGACCTCTCGCTTGCTCCACCCACTCGCTTTCCCCTTCCAAAGTGTCAGTCATGGTCTCCTTGTCATCTGTCCCGTGGCGCGTCTTTTCATCGGCGTCCTCCTCCTCCATGTCTACACTGTTCACTTTGTCCAGCAAATCCCTCATTTCCTTCTCCCTGGCAGCGCCAATCTGCTGGGACAGCTCTAAATCGCCCCTAATAACCTCTAAATCCGCGTTGAGTCGCAGGCCGATGTATAAACTCGCATCTAGCTGCGTTTTGATCCTCTCTTCCTCCATAAATTGCGCGCTTTGCGACGCTGAGTCTTCCTGGGAGGAGGAGAGAGATGAGGACCGTTTGATGCGCAAATCCTCCTTCCTGCGCTGCATCCAGCGGAGGTTCAGCTCCTCCTGAATGCGAGTTGTGATCGTATCCATCAGGGCCTCCTGTTCAGAAAGCTCCTCTTGTAGCTTCAGCACCTCCTCGCACTGCCGAGCATACTCTTCAAGTTTGGCAAACGTCTCTTGTGAGTAAAGTCCCTTTCCTTCCTGCGCTGGGACGTAAACTGCGCCCAACAGATACGTGTTCTGCACGTAATTGACGCCGTGTCTTTTAATTCTGTCCAGATGCACCTTTGCCTCACACCTTTCGATCTCTGAGTCCAGTTCTGTGATCCTCTGAACCTGCTGTCGGATTGTGTGGTCCTGAGACACAACAAGATGAACCAAAGTCTCCATCTTCTCTGCACTGGATGCGTCTCTGTGCGCCGCGCGCGTCCTCTTCCTGTTGATCTTCTCCAGCTTTCTGAAAGCTTTCCTCACAATCCGACGCTGTTTCTCCGGCGAGATGCAGGCCATGTTGGACCTCGGAGACCCTTTGGTGACGCAGGGGCTCTGCTTGCTCGGCACCACACGCGCCTCTGCGCTCCGGGCCCTGCGGTTCTCCAAAGAGGCGTCTGTTTTCACCAGCAGAAACTTGACGTTTTTCCGCTCGTCTCCCCACGCGAGCCACAGCTTTAAAAGTTTGGTCTTGTTGGGTAAAATTCTCTCGAAGCCCCTCCATTTCTCCACGATGCAGTAGGAGTCCGCCGTGGAAAGGCCGGTTTGCGCGCACTGCTCCTCCAGGAGCACTTTCACGACATCAGCGCAGGTGTTGCGCTTTGACAAGCCGAGGACCAACTTCTCCTCTCTGCAGACCCACACAGAAATCTTTCTCTCCTCTGGAGCTGAGGGAGACCCCATAGTCGAATATATATGCTAATCTCTCTTCTAAAAGAAAAAGTAAGGAAGGAAAAGCACTACTGGCATCAGGGTCCGTTCGTGGAGCGCCTCCAGACGGATCGGAGAAGTTTGAAGTTTGGAGCTGGATGATGGGAGCCTCATGTGTTCCCCTGTGTGTGTTCCTTTGGTCCACTAAGGGGAAAACTTTTGTGCACGTTTAAGAGTGCTGACTGCTTCGGCTGAGATCACGTGACCGCTTGTCAGCCAAACGGCTCCATATTGAGCTTAACTGTTATTTGCCGCTGATTTAAGAGGAGGAGCCAAAACAGGTCATAGGATGAATCCTTATTTCCATTTTAAACATATTCAAGGGTTTTCTTGTGCTACTTCAAGCTCAGAGTAGTTTCATTGCATGGATCTTTTCTCGTTGGAAACTCTTAACATCAAACTTTTATTTTTGCACAATACGTCCTGAACACACATGTAAGAAATTATGCAATTTCTTACACCCTTTGGAATCTGTGTTTTGACAAACAACGATAACAAAAAAGCCTTTTCAGTCCACAGATCATTTCCCCCCAAAATGGCCAAAGAGATCCAGGTGGGATATGATAATTCTTAGAGATTAAGAGAAGTGTCCTTCTGCGCTTCTCTTTAACAATGAGAGTTTTTGTACACACGTAAGAATGAATACATTCCTACCTGGATGTAAGAATGCTAATCTGGAGTTATTATGAATCCTTCCAGTGGGTCTTTATTATTCCCCTTTCTGTCTTAAATCTCTGATCTTTCCTCTATTTCAACTTTCCTTTTTATTTGCTTGCACATTGTGCAGAAATTATATAGAACATTTGGCCTGTAGTGTTTTGGGAAGTGAAAGCTGTAAAAGTGTATATTGTGGATTTAGAGCTATTTCTGTGACTTCTAAATTTTCTCTTGCAGTCATGTGCTGTGTGCAACTTTTCAATATGGACTGAGCCAAGTTATGAAGGAGGATCCAGACAGGCACAGTAAGAAATTTAAATCATAGTGTGACCTCAACCAAGACAGTAGTTAACTGAACAGCTGAATGGAGACTTTTTTAAAAAAAATGGCCAATCTATGGAAACTAAGTGTATGTTGCACTTATGTGCAAGTTAAGTTAATCCAAAACAGTTTTATTCTTAACACATCGATAACAAATTGATAACAAATGACAAAAGTTTGTTCCCGCTTTGCTTGTTTAATAAAATGTAATATTTCAGATCTTAGTTGTCCTATAATCTAAAATTATAGAAAAAGCTACAAAGCCAAATAAGGACAGCCTCTCTGTTAGTTGTTTTCAAAGATTTGGCTTTACAATGTTAATGTAGAACGAGCTAAATGCAAAACAAGGGCTCAGTCTGATTCTTGTTCACAAAAAATATATATATTTTGGACCTACAAGTTGATCGCTAAAGTGTGACGAATATCTACAGGGTGCTTTATTTAAGAGAACCAGTGCAAAACAAAATTTCCTCTTTATAAGTGGCCATCATCTTGAGGTAGTCTATGTTCATGAACTATCCTGTCTCATGTTTCACACAAGGATAAGGAGGATTCATACGATTCTTTCCAGGAGTGGGTAAAAAAAGTGATTTCTTTTTATTATGAAGGAACTGTCTGAGAATATTCCAACTATTATTGTTCACTTCTATCAGGTCTTGGACTTACCATGACTGCTTTAACTACATTCATTATTTTAGTGCTCAATGTTCGCTTTTGAACCCATTGCATCTCCCTCTGGTGGCGATCTCTCTCATCTTGGTGATAAACGCTTCACATCTCCCCGGGGAGATAAAGCAACACCGCCCTCTGCTGTTGATGTGAGGATAGTTCAGTTAAAATGTAAAATTTCCAAGGCAATTTCATCCTTTGAGTTAAAATTTCAAAGCAATAAATAAATAAAAATGTATAAATATGAATTTCTACTATGAGTTTTATACAACTACAGTGTATAAACACAGAACCTACAAAAAGCCACATTATGACGTGCTGGATGGCATGGATTGGTGGAAGGACAGATTGACAGAAGGATAAAAATACAATCTCTGTATGTCAATCTTTTATTTAAAACGTAGCATTAAAACAATGGGTAACACAACGTGCTTTAGAAATGCTTCAATACATTTATAATAAAAGAGAGAATAAAATCTGGAAAAGCAAAAGTTTTTCATACACACTTTTCATTTTCAATAAATATCCACGACTGGAAAATACTTAACATCCCAGACTTTCTAAGATTGTGTAGGACTGCTGAGGAGGTGATCCGTAGTAGAGGTTCATGATTCAAACATGACATTTCATAGACACATCTTGATAAACTAAAAAGTTATATTTATTTCAGTAATTTAATGCAAAAATGTGATTTAATACACAATAATTACACAGAGTGGTATATTTCAAGCTTTTATTTCTGTTCATTTTGGTGATGATGATGATGTATTACGGCTGACAAAAATCCAGAATTCTGTTTCACAGAAAACTACTAAATTAAATGATATTAATAAAAAGCTGCTGACTCAATACATTGGGCTCATTTTGCATTAGGGCTCCAATACGTCAGTGTTGGGAGGCAATCGGCCAATGAAGCCCAGGTTCACTCGACACCATCAACCTCCTTTACGTCGGTGGGGCTGGTGTCTCATCTTCATCCCGACAATCCCCATAATTCTCCTTCAGGCGTAAGTCAGACATGCTTGCTGGTTAACTGACCACAGTGACCCTACAGTCATCAAACCAGATTCAGGTAATGATGGCAGGTATTGGAAAACTAACAGCATCTCCAGAAAGTTTAGCAGAAGAAGAAAGGATGAGGTAATCTCAAATCTCTTGTTGGACCATTGTGCTGCTTTGGGACTTGATGGATGACAGTGGACCAACACCAACAATGTTGCATCTCCCCTAAACTATTGCTTTGACTTTACAATTCTCACAAGGCAGCAGTCCTCTCTGTTTGGGTATCTCTGTCTACCACATCTTTTGTTCCATTCAACTTTTCTTTAATAGCTTAGATACAGAACTCTGAACAGCTTTTTTTTTTTTTAGAGAGAGAAAACCTCTGTGGCTCACACAATATGACTGTCTGCTGGACAAATATGTCAGTCATCTTCTTCATGGTTGTGTAGAAATCACAAAGACACCTACATGTTAAAAAAAACCTGACATTTCTGAAACAAACAAGAAAAAAAAAACATTTTTGTCTGATGTACTTTTCATTTTTATTAAATAAAGGATGTGTGTGTGTGTGTGTGTAGGAATTACTGTAAGACGTGATAATAAAAAAAAAAATCCAGTTAAACTATACCATTCTGTGTGTAATGAATTTATTCACCTTTTACAAAAAACAGTTAAAAAAACCCACATTTTGCTTGTATTCAAATGTACCAGTATTACGATGTGCCTGCATCCAAGTGAAAAAAGCAGGAGCCATTGTTTCTTTTAGATTTATTAAACTTTGATGTTGCATACATAGAAAGTATCTAGAAAGCTACAAAATATCTAGTGTTGTCAAGAAGGCATCATAATGTCACGGAGCAAAGACAAGACCATGAGAAGAACACGGGAAACGGCACAGCTTCTTTTTTCTCCGTTGCTCCGACCACTTTACGCTCATGAGTAGGAAAACATATCACACATCTGTACCAAGAAAAGGCTAAGATATACTTTTATACAAAACACCTTTATACAAAAGAACAACAAAGATCTGCACACATAAACCAAAGTGAGTGAATGTGAGTCATTTCAAAAGTCACTTTAAAGCCACCATCGTCAGGGATGATCACACAACAGAAAGGTACCAGTACCCCGTATGAAAATCAAAAATACAAATAAGAGCCAAACTGCTGATATGTTTGTAGCATGATTGAAAACAGCTCTTTATGCGCTTAAAAACAGTCCAGCAGATGTTAGTCCCATCAGAGCCATCAGTCCTGCGGTTTTAGTGTTTATATGTCAGCAGTGACAACATTACCATCAGAATGAGCCTCAGCATACAGATGATGTCATCACAGGACAAAGCATACAGGCACAAGAAGAAAAGAAACACTTCACTACAGAGTGTGATCAATAAATGTGAAAAGATACACAGGGTAAACGTACAAACAGAGGCTGTTACAGCTCCATGCTGTCCACAAAATACTGAACTAAATAACTGCATCCTCCAGAGATATTGTCTGTAATTATTTAATAATTCTTTTATTAAAGTTCTTCCAGCTGAATAAAATCTCTGTAAGAAACTGTAAAATGTTTAAGTAATTAAGATCCTTATAGTCTAAGTATTAGCTTTGATGATCCACTCATACTGCTGCAGCAGCAGCTGTAAAAAAAAAAGAAAAAAAAAAAGTTTGGACACAAATCCCAGTTTAACTAGAAAACAGTCCTGTATGTGATTTTAGATTTCATGCTGTTAAATAAACTTTTATCTAAGAGCAACACAATTGTGTCTGCATCACTAAAGGAAAACCCAAGAGTTTGTTTTTTTTCCCCCCCAACCCAAATATTCCCCGTGTCTCAAAGAGCGGTCACTGCAACAAGACAACCGCAGTTTTTCTAACAATCTGCTTGCAAACACTTGAACCTGCAAGTGTGCACTAAACATACTGCTTCTGTGTTTTTGCGTTCTGCTTGCAGTTGGCGGGGTCTAAAAATGAAAGTCTAAAGCGAGGAAATCAATTTTCTTCTAACATTTAAAAAAAAAAAAAAACCGATTAATATCCTAATTAAGAATTGTTTATCCATTATCTATATTTCTCCTGCTGTCAATCAATCCTCAGTCCTTTAAAAAAGGCAATGTGGTGATTGGTGTCACTTGTGTCCTATATTTGGTTTAGCAACATTGATTTTTTTTAATGTTTAATCTTTTTGAAGCTGGAAATTTGAAACCAAAGGCACTTCCTCGCTACCAAACAGAACACTACAAGAGATTCTCCCGATTCTTTTTGGTCTTTTACAACAGGAAAGGCAGCTGTTATGCGTTTGTATTACACTCATAGAAAATGATTAGAAACTCTTCTCCTGGCTTACAAATCTATCTGAACTTAAGTGCACTGCCTCTTAAAAACAAGGATTTCTAGGAGTGCACTGATTTGATGAAGTGTAATATAAGACATTGCAGCAGTAGCATATTGTTTTTGCCCGTTTCACTCACAAAACCAACGTTAGACCTAAGCAGAAGTAATGAGTACATTCTAAGGCACTGTACACTTACACTTTGGCTGATTGTACAGAATAAACACTGCAAACAAAACAAGTCTAGTGTATGACAGTTCACAGTTTTTATGGCATCTTTTGGAGTCCACAAACAGCTTTATTAAGGTTTAAGGCTTTAGATAGGAGCAGGCAACAGAAACGTGTGAACTCAACGGGAATGTCTTGCACCCTGATTCCAGGATGTGCCAACTCAGTGATCTGTAGTGCCAGGATACTTTAACCTGTGTGTATTTTTCTTGTTAAAGTTGCAGCATCACTAAAGCAAGTCATGTTATGTGTACTTTAACTTGTCTAGAACATCAAGAGTTATCCTGTCAGTTGTCACACAGGAAATGTTTGTTTTCAAAAGTATGGTTCTTAGTGGGCAAATGGATCATACAGTGACTGGGAAAGTATTTATAACCCGTAAACTTTCTCTCATTTTATTACATTTCATCAAAATGTATTCAGCTCCTTCTATTATGATTCATTTTAATGAAAACAGTGAAATTCATTTCCTTAACAATACACCTCATACAACAGTCAGGCATTTAAAGGAAAGCATTACTCAGAGAAGCTGAAATTCACAGCAAAGGTAAAACAATCTGACAGAAAATCTGCAAATTTTCCTTTTATGGAAAAATGACAAGAAGAAAGGCAATGCTAAAAGACTCTTGTAAGAAGTCTTGTCCAAAGGTTACAACAAGGTTTTAGGGGACATAGCAAACATGTGCAACAAGGGACTCTGAAACGATGAGACCAGAATGAAACCTTTTTGGCTAAATAGCAAAATGACAAGCCACACCCTGCTGTCATCATGCATCATGATGTCGAGATGATTTTCTTCAGTAGGAAAAGGGAAGCTGGTTAAAACTGATGGGAGGATGGATGGGGCTAAACGGGGGACAACACGGGACCAAAACCTGCTGAAGGCTTCAAAAGACTTGAGACTGGGTTGGATGTCCAGCAAGATAACAGCACTAAACCTACAGCCAGAGTTAAAATTGTATACAGCAAACAAATGTCCGAATAAAAGACACACTTTTCAGATTGTAAAACCAAGTATCCTTTTCCTTAAACTACACAGCTATCCACTAACTTATGCTGTTGAAGTCTGTAGTTTTATTTGTAGCAAAGTGTAAAAAAGTTCAAGAGAGATAAATACTTTTATAAGACACTGTACGCACGCTAAATATAATTTTGCAATTTCACAGTGTATTTTCTTGTTGGTGTCTGAGATCTGGAGTGCTTTAACAAGAATATATACACATTTTTTTTACAACCATATGTTTTCAGCCACTGTGTTGATATATTTGGAGTGTTAGTTGTGTTTCTTTGGGAAGTCTATTTTGCTGTGAAAACCTGTTTCTCTACATTATGTACTCTTGACAAATTATGAAGCACAGATTTACAAAACATCCTCAACACGAACTGTACAGACCATCGCAGGCTGCAAGTTCTTTTTCCCCTTAGTCTACATAACAGAGCAGAAAAAGACAACACATATATTTCCATTTAACAAATAAATCTTCTCGATCGTTTTTGGAACAACCAACTAAACATATTTAAAAATGAAAATTCCCATAAAACTCCCATTAAAACATAAAACAACTGTACCATATTTCACAGCTGCGGTCAACAACAAATACAACAAACTTATGACAAACCGACTTCACAACTTCCCTCAAACAAAGAGCATTGAAAGGCTGACTTCCATGCAGAGGCACTGCCACTTGTTTTGAGGTTGATACGTCTATGAAGAAAGAAATGTATAAAACGGAGAGAGCTTTCACTCCTTTACCAGTCTGTAGATATGGTGCTGGGCGCCGTGCTCGCTGTTTGACACTTCAAACACGCAAGCCATACATAGCAACGTCTCCTGGGTGTCCCTATTTGACACCACCTGCAACAGAAAACGTACAGCTTTCTCTAGTGGAGCAGAGCTAAGAATCTTTCGTCAAAAGAAACAGAAAAATCATCAAGAGAACCAAGAGCTGAGATATTTGTGAGCGTGGTTATTCTGTGGGAACTCCCACTCCCTTCCCAAATGCAAAAGCATGCATGTCGTATCACACTTTCTGAATATTATCTAAAGGGCAGATCAGAAACTATATTAAAATTATTCTTTATCAGGCTAAGAAAATTGTTGTATTATCCAATTTCTTCTAAAACATTCCAGATATTCAATTGGAGGTTTTGCTCTGCAGTTTTAAAATTGTTTGAAATGGGACTTTTCTGATTCTATTACAGGCACCATGTCCAGATCAAGTCATTTTTTTTTATATATTGAAATTAAAGTCCTGGCTCCACAGAAAGCTATTTGGTCACCTTTTGCGCAACCAGTTTCTAAAAGTCACATTTTGTGGTTAACAATTAACCTCTGCACATTATTAGGTCAATCTAAGAAATATAGTTTTTCCCATGATGAACATTTTATTGGCTGTTCTTGTTTTTAATGTAACCTTTTGAAAGCTGTGTATGAAGGTGAATGTTTTTTTTGTTTTTTAATTAACCAGAACTTCACTAAAATATGCTAAGTGCATTGTGCTGAAGATATTTAAAATGAGGCTGTAACTGAATCAAGTCTCTGGAACCTCTGAGTTTGAAGCTCAACAATCAACAAGTTTTGACTTTGAATTATGTTCAAAGACAAAAAACCTTTGCATCAAGTCCATCAGGAGTTAATAATGACAGTGGAAATTTCTTCTTAAAATCGACAGGAAAGCAAGATTTATGTTTGCATTTATGTGCAGGCTTTTTTAGGGAATTGTCTATAACATCTGATTAGCCAATGAACAGTCTGTTTAAGTTAGAATTTCATTTTCATTAAATTGCATATACTATTTATTTTATTTCTCACTCTGGGGTTACATATTTTGCAATTTGAAATCTAATTACACCCTGCTTAAAATAGTGCAAAATTGAATAATAACGGTGGAAAATCTAAATGCATGCAGTTTCTTGAAATCTCCAACAGGGGTGGAACAATTCACCCTGTTAGGCTCTGATAACTCAGACTGAGCCATATCTCTACTGATATATTTCACTTCAAGACCTCTGTAAATTTTAGATGTTTAACTCACTGTGGCAAGGGGAACAACTGCATATAAACACAAAATAAGAAAATTCATTGAGCTCTCAGAAACTGAGCGCTTGTGTAAACACATTTAAGAGGGTAAAAGAGTTAAAAAAGTAATGTAAGAGTTAAAAATAATGTAAACAATTGAAGAGGGCACCAGGGAGGGGTTAAAAAAATGGTAATTCATAACTTAAAGACCCAAGAAGAATACTTGTTTCCTGTCGAGAAGTGCTACAGCAGAATTTTCTCTTACATGGAAAAAAATACTGGATTTTGCCCCTAGGTGGCACTGTGCTGTTTCACTACGGACGTTATCAGCACACCATAAAAATGAGTTGGCATGTATTATCAACTCATTGATGAGATTATTGGAATGAGCAGTAAAATATCCGCTTACAGACTTCCTCTCCTTTATCTGCTTACTATTATCTCATAACTTGCTCCGTTTTTGCCAATTTAATTTTTAATTCTTTTAAATATATTTCGTATTTTATACACCTTTCTTTATCGTTTTGTTTGACACTGCATCAAATAGTTTCAATATAAACCTGTTAGTTGTTTTAGGCCGTCACTTTGGCCAAGACTCACAAGAAGAACCATAAACTAGGACACTTGTCCTCACAGCTAATGAGACAAAAAAAAAAAAAAAGGATTTGGTTTATGGGTCAACACTAAGTTTTCTTTGTAGGTCATTTGATTGATTTGCTAAAATCTGTATTTGTCACTGATTCTTAGGGACCAAAGTGCTCTCATGAAAATACGTTGGGCTGGAATGATGCCATGTTTTCTTGGCAAAAGTATTATCTTTAAAATTAACTTAAACTAAAAAGTTACTGAGCCTGAGGAGTGAGAGGAAGTTCTTGAATAACAAAGTCCATTCAATTTGTTGAAGCGAGAAGCTGTTAAACACTTTCAGAGTCAGTAATCTTTGGCCATGGTGGCAACCTGGCGTTTAGAAAAAAGTAAAATATATCCTCTCTTGCATTTATTGTCTAGATGGGAGGCAGGTTAATTATTATTTTACCACTGCTTCTAATACCCCAGGGGGTCCTGCTTTTAGCAAAACTCATAAAATGCTTCATAAAAAGAGACCCTGGTTATTGTTTTGCATACGCTCGCACACAAATATCGATCTGCGCCTGTCTTTTAATTTTTTTTTTTCTTTTGCCTTAATTATTTCTTTGTGGTTAATGACACTTAAGACCCCTGATAGCAGGGGTTCCTGCCCTCTCTTATCCTCCCTTTCCCTTTCAGATAATGAGACTCCTGAGACGGAGTTTCATCCTCTGTGGAATGAGAGGAATGTCAGAGCGGCAAAAATGACAGCTGGAACCACCGACAGCACATCCTGACAGAGAAAAGAGGAAGAATGAGTCCGGGGGAGGGTCGGGGAGGTGCTTACCAATAAGATGGTGAAGTTTTCCAGGACACTGTTCATCATGTATTTCTCTGGGAGATGTTTTAGCTTGTGGATGAAGTTGATCATGTATTCACACATCGGAGACCTGCTTATCCGGTACACAAAGCGTCCATTCTCAAACCGTGCATATTCAGTCTGCGGAAAGGAAAAGAGTATTCAAATCTGGAACATATATAATGTAACTAAACATAATGAAAAACAAAAAAAATAAATAAATCCACTGCAACAATAATTCAATTTGAGCCATTTTTGATCTAAGTGACAGAAAAAGAAAAAAGTTCATACCTCTACTTTCTCAACAACCTGCTTTCCAAAGGAGCAAACCTTTGTCGAACATGTTATGGTCATATTCTCTGAACTTTCATATTGGCTGGTCACCCCATAAAATGATCCAGTATCATCTTGAATGTTACAGTTTAGATCGGCCTGGATGGAAAAGAAAAAAGACAGAATGATCATCTTTTTTAAGGTTCAAACAGGTGAATATGTCTCGTCTTTACAGCCAACAAATGACCAGTAGAAAACCTAAAACCTAAACTTGCCCATATGTAGTTAGAACAACGAGATTTGTTTCAATGCGAGACTAAAATATTAACTTTTACACATTTTTAACAGGAGCGTCAATAAATGTGGAGGGTTGTGTATTTGTTACACGTCTGCAGGGGTTTGTTTTTCTATCAGCATCTCACACATTGTATGCAACATTATGTACATTAAATATTATTTGCATATTCTTCGGTTTTGACATAAAACATCACAATGTTAATTCAAGGAAAATCTGGCAAAAATGCTATCTATAAACATACGCACATAGCAGATATTGATCGCAGATCTCTTGGGATTATTAATATGCATTGAATTCAAGTTTTCAGCATGTAAGATCATCCGACCCGAGGAAGGCATCACCTAACAAGAACTAAATGAAGTTACATTAGGCGACTGATTTCTGAGGACGAATGGGACGGCTCCTGGAGGGCAGCCTTTCTGTGCCCCAAACATCCTGTTCATTATGGGCACAAAGAGAGGAGACATTCTCCCAACAACATTCTCCTCCTTCATTAAGCAAAGCAGCTACACGTTCATTATTTCGCAGATTCTGTCGTTCATTTGAAATTCAGATTTGCCGGTCACTTCAAAAGGAATTCAAGGGGACTTAGTCCAAATGCATACGGGGGCTACTTTGTTGGCCGCCGCTTGTTAGCATTTTGCATCAGGGAGGAAATACATACAATGTTTAAACAGCCATTAGGAGTGCAACCAGGTCACTCCATTGTTAGGAGATATTACGCTGAATTAGCGAGAGCTTTGATCAAAAGGCTCTCCTGCTATGCAAGTCCAAATATAGCACAGTGCATTCTGCAAACATTAAGGGAACAATCTTCTCTGTGCAGACTGATTACTCCAAATCACCAAATACAAACTTGAACAAAGTGATACAGAACAGGATCTTATTTTTACTTTTTTTTTTTTTTTTTTTTTTTTACATTAGCAATAATTACGTGTATGATTCTAAATTGCATTTAATAACTTTAGAAATGTGGATTGTATTTTCACACTTACCCAAAATTTGATGAGGAAAAAGGAGTTCTGAGGACCTTTTCCATACAGCTCCTTCAGTCCTCCTTTCTTTTCAGGAAATTTATCGTAAATCTGACGAATGTCCACTGACTCAAGCAAAGCATCACTGTAGGAATGATTTGTCTGTCCGATGTGTACGAACAGGTGCTTGTTGTACTAAAAGACCAAAGGAGTCGTATTTTATTCATTTAAAAAGTGCAATTGATGGCATTAAAAATATATTCTTTGATATTATAAAGACTAGTTAAATATATCAGATCAGCCACAGACAACCTAAATAAATACAAAATAAAGTTTCCAAATGGGAAATTCAGTTTCAAAACCAGCCTTGCCCATAAGTGAAAAGTAATTTCTCTACAAACCTAGTAAATGTTTGAGGCATTCTTGGCAACATTAGGTGCTGTTGAGCATTCATAATAACTTGCAACCAGATTTTTAAATGCTTGTGGAGAAATGGTGGTCCCTCTTTCCTGAATGTTTTTCAGCATAAACATTATTTCATGCTTTGTCCCCCCAAGTTTAAAACTTCCTAGCTGTCAAGAGGACACTGTGTCCTTAAGGACCCATTGACAAACGTTTTGAGGGTGATAGTGAAAGAGTCAGATCAATGTCTACAACATGCAGCTTTCCTGAGAAATGAAACGTTTTAGATCCTTCAGCTTTATGCAAAATAAATGACTGTAAGCAAACATGAGACACAAGCCAGGTAATGAATGGGGAATCCAAGTTCTGCATAAATTTGATCTGGGTTTAAAGAAGATGCTTTAAGAAAGCGGACTGAATCTAAAATCATTATGTGCTGCTGCAAAGCAGACTTTATCCCGCTCAGCCTGTTTTGGCCTCCACATAGCTGAATGCTTGTCTGGGAAAATATTTTCTCTTCATTCACAGAGAGAAGCTAGTTGCTGGCTGACACAAGGTGGGAATGAAAACTAGAAGTCAAGTCTTTAGGTCCACAACTCTCCTCACCGAGTCTTGGTCTCTCTGCTGCTCTAAGAAGGCGGAGAACTCCACTAGCCGGAGTTTGGATGTGCCGATGGAGCGGCCCTGCCACGCTGGAGCTGTGGGAGCTGGAGCAGTGGCAGATTCATAACCTGAAAAATACAGAAGGATGGCCAGAGTTTCATCTCCTCTCTGAAATGTTTCACAGTAAACACTAAACACGTTCAGGATTAAAGAATCGCTGTCCTCCTTCAGTGAAAAGGCAAATTAATTTATGAGTTACAGCTTACAAGTGTAAGTTTGAAAACCAATAGACGGAAATGGTTCTTTGTGTTATCTCATGTCTGAACCAAAGGAGGGCAATGGCGTAAGCAATCTAAAACAGGAAGCTACACATTCACTTAAATTAAAGGTTTTATTTGTACAAATATAAAATAATGAAATTATGCTACTGTGACCAAATATGTATGGATTTTTTATTTTTTTTTTGGCTTTTCACACATATTTACAGAAGATTAAAAGCAAGTGTGAAGCCCACTTCACTCCTGAAGTCACAGACATATTTATTAAACATCAGTGTGGATAAAAAAGATGGACCACATTATTCAGTTGAGTGAAGCTGAAACCTGCAGTGTACAGATGGTTTCGTTGCTTGCACAAGATATTAAAACATTTCTGAATTCAAAGCAATAATCAGTTTATATTTATTTTCATTTAAACATTAAAAAAGAAAGATTCAGGAAGTAGTTGTGCCCATCAGAACTAAATAGTCTTATGGACTGAAAATACAACATAAAAAAAACTTAGCACAACATAATTTACTAAATTAGGTTCGAGTAAAGACAAGTTAATCTTTATCCTATATGTTCACAGTTTAAAAATGACAGATATGACCGTTATTTATAAACTTGATTCTTACTTGAAATGGCTGTTGTGACCGCTGGCTGGATTGGATATGGTTGCTGGGTAAAAGGCTTAATACTGAAAAGGGAAAGCACAGGTTTCAGTGAAAAGAGCTTTATGGAGGCATGAAACGTATAACAACAGATTAAATGTTTCTGACACTTATTGATGAGACTTACTCTTGTGAGGATCCCGGCTGCCCAGCTGATATCATACCCTGCCATAACTGGAGAATGAAGAAACATAAATCATCAAAGTAAGCCCAACTGTGGGCATCTGATACATGCAACATCAAAAAGGGTCCTAATCTTTACTGATTACAGCTATCTTGACTAGCACTCCTTCTCATCATGTGTTTATCAGATTGGAACAGTGGTGTGTAATGTGATTTGGCCAGGGTGTTGATGGAGCTGGCCCCGCTCCTGCTCTGGGTGAAGTGGGACAGGATGGATCAATAACAGGGTACCGGTGAAGTTCTTACCCCTGCTCCTGGAAAGGCGGGCCGAGGGATGCCTGGCAGGCCAAGTTTGTTGTGAATCGCCGTGGCGGAGACGATCTGAGCCGAGGACATGGAGGCCATGCTCTGGAGGGCTTTGTCCTTCACGGCTTGGTCCTTTAAGGGCAGTCACAAAAGGCTTAGCACTCGCACAGGAGAGAGTTGGGGAGCTTTGGGGCACATGTTGGTGAGGTAGCAAGAAACAGAGTCTAAACTGCACATTGAAAGCACCAGCGACCTCTTTCACAGCAGTACACAGAAAGCACATTGAAAGAAGCACCATCAGCATTGCCATGCTAAGGAAAGACTTGAGAATTTTTTTTTTTTTTTTAAAGGTATGCGCTAAACAATAACTTTGAAATTCCAAGATATGACAGCAGGGAATGGTATGCAGTGGAATTAAACTTTACTTGATGACTAATCTCCAATGAAAATATTTTTAAAATGCTCATTCAGAAACACTCATCTCAAGGTTGCATTTGTCTGCATGTCAAAATACATCACATAAAAACATCTGAAAGAATTTCTGAAGTAAACTTGAAGGTCGTCAACTCCGCTTCGGTAAGATTAATAAAGACCAGGGCGGTGGGGGGCTCAGGTGTTAGAGCACTGCACCTTGTGCAGAGGCTACAGTCCTCAACATGGTCAGGACTTTTGCTGCATGTCTTCCCCTTCTCTCTTCGCCCTATTTCTTGTCAATTTATCATTAAACTATATACTATTTTAAAAAATGCACGGTAAATAAACAGCACAGTTTTGTTACACTTACCTACCAAACTGTAAATGTGCAGCGCCGCCGTTGTGTTTCACTGTGGAACTACATCATTTAAATGAACAGCGCCGCCCTTCAGTTTGGCCAAATAATTGCGTCTTTAAATTTCCGCTGCTCTACTGTTTATTTGAATTCCTGGACATAAATTCGACTTATCTTTAGTTTTTCTGGTTATCCTGAGTTTTGGATGTGGCATTTTGTTTTTATTTTTTTAAGGAATAATAATTATAATTGAGGTTCGTTTATATTAACTTCTCGGTAAATTGTTGCCACTTCTTTCTTAGATTGTTTTTTTTTAATATTGTTTATTTCCTTTTAACTCTTCTTCCAGTTTGACCTCAGCCACATTCTAGATTTTGCTAGAAAAAAATCCATAGGAAAAAAGAGATTATTAAAGAGTAATCACGTTTGGAAGTAATTAAGGTAGGCTAAATGCTTAATTAATGTAAACATTATACCAAGTTAATATTCAATTAAACTGTACAATATGCATAGATATGAATGCTGCAGCAGCGTGTGCATGCACACGTCTACATGCAATACGCCCATGCAGACGTATTGGTGGCAGAAGCTTCATGTAGGCATGCTGGCAGTGGATGTCAGTGTAGCGGAGTGATGGCACAAAGAGGCACCAATAAACACAAAAAAACAGTGCAAAAACTATTGTGTCACTATGACTGCAGCACAAATGCAAAATAAGCAGCAACACACAAAGCAGCATTTAAATAAAGCAGAAACTGCAACCCAGAAATGAAAATAAATACTCACCATGCTCGTAACCTAAATGCAAAGAACAAGGTTTCATTGTAAGCTTATCAAAAATAATGCAGATAATTAAAATTTACACATACACATAAAACAAAAAAATACTTAAAATGTAATTAATAATTCAATGAAATGTGAAACCTTGCCTACAGAACAAGTGTGCAAGTATGCACGTAAGTGTCAGGAACACTCAGGAACAAAAGGGTAATGAAATTTGTATTTACAAATTAGCCTTAGCCTTTGTGGTTAAAGTCTTGCTCTATAATTTCCTGATCAGTAGTCATCACTCAAGACAAAACAGAGCAGTAACATAATGACTGTAATTTTACTGAAATGCAACAGAAAAGAGCAGAGGCAGCAGGTTTTGATGCTGCCTAAATGAAGGACACACTTGGATTTCTCTTTGCTGCTGAACACTAATTTGCTTTAAATGAAAAAAGACAGGGATTCATACAAAAGCTGTCTGTTTTTCTTCATGCAGCCGCCTGTGCCCCTGAAAGGGCAGCCACTGATGTGGCTAGTGGCTCCTTCTCCACACACACAGATTAATGAGGGGTCATTAATTCGTGCTGAATACAAGGAGAGGAGCAAAGTGTGAAAGTCAAAATGTATAGTCCCAGGAAAAAGGTGGAAGTGGCACACGGGTAAAGTGCCCTTTGATATAAAAAATACCTTAAATACCCGTCGGTATTATTCAAGATTACTTATTTCACAATGCGCTTCTCCCACTTTATTCTGCCTTTCTGAAAAGCCTTTCTTCGTGACTTTAACAGATTTCACCATTTCTGAAATAACTGAAGCGAACGCTCCGAAATGACGACATCTGAACTGAGAGGAAGGAAAGAGGCTGACAGCCATGGCATTGTGAGAACCTAGAGTTATCAACAGATTGCGGACAAAAAGGACAAGAACAAATAAAAAGGGCATTTCAGAAAGAGGCAGCTTCACAGCCATTCTCCGTTCTAAATGTGCGCCAATGAGACTCCCGGCAGCCAAGAAAAGTTGGGTTGCTCTTTTGAAGGAAGTGGAGGAATAAGGTCTTCTTCATTTCATTACTAAACACATACACTTCCTCCCGTTCTGTGCCCCAGCTTTTTTTAATGAAGTCCGCTTGGGAAGAAAGGCACACAGGCAGTTTTCTGCACAGAGTCAGCGCTCAGCCACTCACCAACAGCCAGTGCCAGCATGCTTCACAACATGTTCACTAAACACAGATAGATTAAAAATTAAAGCCCTGGACTGTTCCACAATTATATTAAAGCCCAAACCAATTAAGAAACTTGAACATATCCTTATCTTTTTTAACCATTAGCAATTTCACTTAAGTGAAAAAAAAAAAACTGTCTCACTCCAAGAGACTTTGGTGATCAGTAGGACACATTTAATTTTTTAATATGAAGCTCAAATTTATTCAGGATTTTGCTTTTTCATAAAATACCAATAAAGTCAATATCATTCTGTGGTGCTTTGTGTCAAATTTTGTAGTTTTAAACTGAGAAGTGGGAGTTTTTTTTTTTTTTACTTCAGTCAGCTTGATGCAGATTCTTGGTTTCAGTTAAATAAGCTTAAAGATTTAATATGTCACTATACCTAAATCATCAAAAGAAAACTCTTAAGTTTAACATTACCACAATATCTCTATTAAAAAAATCAATATTCTTGGGAACTTCTTGCATTGCATTAAATATTATAATATATTTGAAAATACTTGATTATTAATGCTGCAGAAAATATTTTAGGAGAAAATTTGGTAGTCAGTAAGAAACTACAACTAATCTGTTTTACTGCCAAAACAGTAAATGTAGACAGATGCGTTTTTATTCAACCATGTTGTTGAGATGGAAATAAGTGTATTTTTTTCCTCTAGCTGGATTGTTTATCAGGCTTCACTATTAGCAAGAACCCAGAGAAGAATGAAAGTAACACTGTTTATTCAAGTATTTGTTTACTTATCACAGGTCATATTGTTATCTTTAAATTCACTTAGCACATATGTCTTTTACAACTGGTGTGCAGTCAAAACCAGTAATTAAATGGTAGTCATTTGAAGTTGATTTAACCTTGTAAATTCTCAGTGTTATTTGCTTTGGTAGCTAACCTCCTTAAATTTAGCTTAAATAGAGTGACGGGTTGCACTCTTCTAAAAACAAATCTCGACTGCCTGTAGTTTACGAAAGCAAAGCGACTGTAATAGCTGCCCTTTTTTAATAAAAAAAAATTTATTTGTAACTTCCAAATATCCGTTTATTTGGTTAATATATATACTAATAATAATTTCATTATTGCTTGACAGATTTTAAATTGATGTGCAGGTGCTGTTGAAGCAATGGCCCATAAAGAGAAACAAACAGAAAAAACCCACAGGGCGGACAGTGAAAGCATGACCAGGTGAGAAGACGAGCAAGAAACGGAAGGGACGTTAGAAAAGGCTGAACAGGTAACAGTCAGCAGAGGGTCAGGAATTACAGGGAACCAGAGGACCATGCATTCACTCCATCACCACAGGAACAGGAAGTTTAAGATGCACAGCAACCAACAAGCCCAAAAGCAGAAAAGCGCATACCTTTAGCTTGGAATGAAACTCACGAGATTTTCTTCTGGCAAGAACCTGAATGTGACTAGACACCTGCGGGGCAGGGGAGGGGAGGAAAACAAAGGAAGAGCCTGTAACCATGGCAATGAAAAGCCCCCTGCAACTGGGCAAAGCCAGACGTACCTTAATGGCAGCTTGGATTTCTCGAACTTTCTTTCTTGCTAAGACCTGTATGTGACTAGACACCTCCATTGGAAAACAAGAGAAAAAGTACAATAAAAAAACAAGACCCCAAAAAAGGTTCAGAGTGGATCACAGATTCTTTATTTGTTTAAAAACACTTGAAGGAGCATAAGTGAAGCCTTCTGAAAGCACACACCAAGCTAACAACCAATAAAGGCGATGTACAGTGTGTTGTCGTGACTTAAGTGAGCTGATTAGGGAAGATGCAGGCTCCTTTTGCACACATTAAGAGCTCGCAGATGTGATCCACTGTGTGCTGAATGAAAATTGGCTGGTCTAGTATCTTGCTGGTGCCGAGCAAGGCCTTTTCTGCAGCCAAGTTTACCTTAGTCGCTCGTACAATTCAAAACGATCCTGTACTTAGAAATGAGGCAGTGTAGAAGCACTTTAATTAAAAGTAATGTGCATTAATAGGAGGTTTGAGTGGTGGGCTGCGTAGACTCCAATCACACAAATCACAGTTAAGTTGAATAGTGTAACAGAAGTAAAGGGATTCAATGGAAAAGTATCAGCAGTTGCTGCCTTTTTAACCTGGTAGTTCAAAAATATACATGCAATTTACACAAATATCAAGACAGACCTACCTTAGTTTGGTATCTGAACAATGGCTATAGCAATTATCTGATTATTAAGCATCAGAAACCATGCATGTTTTGGTTTGAGCTTATTTACAGAACAAAATTAAATGAGGTACAATAATCAGATAGTTGTTGCAGCTTCAGCTTGTTTTTCCACAGATATTCCCATTAAAGTCATGGATAAAATTACAGACAGAATCTACATAAAATCTACATGTGCATCTAATTTATTTATTGCACTGTGCTATGAATGAGTAAGTAAACCATTATGCATGTGATGGGACTGTTTACAATATCAATTTGCACAACCAACAGGAAAAGAAGCGTTTCTTGTTGTAGCTGTGTGTAAACAACAACCCCCGAGCCTAATTCTGTGTCCCAGAGCAGCAAACCATGCAGCCTTTCCGGTCCAGACTGATCAATACACACTCAGGGATTGAGTGTCACTGCAGACACCACCTTGTTTATTATAGTCATTCACTAAGGTGGTCCTCGAGGGATTTCTATTTCTAAAAGGAAATATCATTGAGATTTGATAATTTCCTGAAATATCACTAAGGAAATCCCATGATGTCTCACTTTGATCCAAAAATCATACACATCTTATGGATTCCTTAAGCAATATCCTTATAGGTCAAGAAAACAACATTTCACATCAATGAATTGTCTTATTTATAATCAACTACTAATTATGCTAATTACTTACAATAGTTACCTAAATTATATTGATCAAAAGTTAGTAAAAAGATCAAAAGTGTCTCTAAGACAGAAAAGACTGCATGGATCTCCTTATTTAGAAAGTTCATTAGGGAGTGCAGAACATTGAAAAAACTATTTACAAAACACTTTACACAAAACACAACTCAAAAATTAAGGACTTTTGTTCTTTTATTAATACCTTTTCAAACACTATTAGTGAATACAATTTTTAATTATGTACATAATTTTTGTTTTTTCTCATTTTAACCGTCTTTTAATTTAATGTTTTAATTGTTATGTCCTATCATCATGAAGCACTATGTGATGTTTGTCTTGAAAGATTAGAGTTATTTTGGAAAACCACAGTTCAATTGAAGCTCCGAATGTCTCACACCGTCGTGTGGAAAAGTCTCAAACACACCGGACTAAGCTTGCACAAATATTATTATTATTTTTTATTTTTACAATCGGTACTTCTCTGTTTGTCAAACAATAAGACACGTTGTCCGCTGTGTATCTAGTGCTGTTTCATGTGATAAAATGCATCCCACTTGAAAATAAAAGCGAGAGCGAAGTGGTACTAATTTGCTTGTGTGAGCGCAGATGTATGTGGATCCAGTAAATAAAACTAAATGCTTCAATAGTTGTGGGAACAGAATGTATCATCTACACATAAAAAAATTAAGCAGAAACAATTCAGTTAAACTGTTTTCTTCTGCAATAAAAACGTATTTTGTAATATCTATGCCAGTTGTTATCAATGTTGTTTTTTCACTAAGAGGATCTGAATCCTCACCCGAGGTTATTTTGGAGGTACTTTCTGGGTACTAGAAGTACCCAGCCCAAAATTCTTCTACACCTCGGCAAATTTTGGCTTAAGGTTGCCTTTAAATTTCACCAACAGGTTTTCTGACATATTAATGTTTTGCCTACTCAAAGTCCCCACTTAAGATAGATACATACCATCCATCAAAAAGGCAGGTTTAAAAAAAAAAAGGAAAAATCAGAATAGAAGAAGAATTTTATGTTATTAAGTAAATGTTGCCTCTTTGGTTGAGGTAAACAGAATTACTAAAAGAATAAAAATAGCAGTGCAGAGGGAAATCCCTTAATTTTGCCAGTCTATGTAATTTACTGCAATTAGCTTTTATTTAGAATTGGTGTATTTTCCACTGAAGTTTTTTACTCTAACAGCCCTGATAGAGTAAAAAAGAGAAAAAAAAAACTTCTGATATGTAATTGTTATCTGCGAGTTCTGATAATAGGTTCTAAAAATCCTGATCAATGCACTCCAATGGAGCCCATAAGTCGGCTGACTAAACTTTGTTGTTTAGCTTTCTTGTTTGCTCCAAGAAAAGCAAACAATACCTCTTTGACAGGAGCTTCTTGTCACTTGTCTTACCTGCTTGCGAGTTCTTGTCTTTCCAGTCCGAAGCTTGATGTATCTGGCTATCAGCTCGTTTCGACCTGAAACAACAGGAGCGTGATAAACAGATTTGAATAACTAAGAAGAAAAAGATAGAAATGCAAAGTTTGGAATGGGCAAATTTTCCTATCACACTGATAAGAGATTGGTAAATCAGGTGACTGATCTTATCACTTTCATTCTATAAATGCATCTAGAGTCTTTACTGTGATGCATTTTTTGTTAAATCTATTAAACGTTAAATATAAATTTGAGATATGTGCTTTTTATGCATAGATAGGCATAATCAATGAATTGTTTATTTTTTTTGTTGGATTTATGATTCCTCTTTCAAGAACTCCAAAGCACGTTTCTTCTTCTATGTTTTGCATCCCTTGGAAAAAAAGGCAACCAACAATTTTACATCTGTCAGCTCAAAAATGATTCAATAGTGAAAGAAAATTAACATTGAACAGAAGATACTTGATGGTTGCATCTGTATAAAATATATCCCTGCCCAACAAAAGCTTGATTGGAATATGTTTGAATATGGGTCAAAAAAAATCCAAATGAGTTGTTATAAAAACATAAATTTAAGAGAATTGAAGTGTGTTACTCCTAATGGAGCCAACATTCAGACTAAGATACAACTGTGTTTTCAGCAGTGTTTAATACTGTTTATGTTGTTTGTGTTCAAAGTTTGGTTTCTCAGCAATGACAAAAACAACAAAAGATATTTTATGACTCTACATTCTGCATTTTTCTTGTTTGGATGAAAAGTATGGAAAAAGTAAGGCCCAAAAATTCCATTCCATTCCAGCTGACTTAATGTAGCTGTTGAATATAAAACTATTTCTTTTACCAAGGAAGGTGTACTAAAATAATTCACAAGTAAGCATAAGGTATGTACATACCTTATGCTTACTTCCAAAGCATGTACATTTTAACAAATCAGATCCAGTTTTGCTGTGACAACACTGTGCTCCATTAGCATGGGAAGAAAAAAAAGCTCAGTGGTAGCAGAGCCTTTAAAATTAATCTAATTCCACCTCAGGCTCTTCAAAGCCCAACATTTTGAAAGGAAACAGACCTAGCTTTTCATGCTATTACAGAAAATAATGGCAACTGAATATATTGGGTTTAAAACAGTGCAGCCCTGACTCAATTATAATTAAAGCATAGCTTTGTAGAAATTTCCAATTAACAACCACCCAAAACATTCTTCTGCCCTCAGCTCCGCTCTAATTGCTGTAGCAATGCACTGACCCTGCTTAGCCCTTTCATATGGTAATAACACACTGCCAACCAAAACTATTACACAAATTATCGATAGGGAGGCACTCTAATTATGTGTCCAGCTGTAGCCAGTCTGTGCCATGGCACTGCAGTACTCCTCCATTAAATTTGCCAAACCCAGTCAGGATTAAGCTTCTTTTTTTTTTCCTCCAGCTATACTTCATTATCAATTAAAAGGTCTTGCTGTGGCTCCGACAAGTGAATCACAAAGTAGCATGTGTATTAATAAAGCATATCTTGGGGAATCGGAGGGAAAAGATTTTTTCATCAAAGGTAACACATTACAAAAGAAAAGAGAACATGAGAGGAAATCTCACAATTGCATGTAGGAGGGAGAGAAGACATCTGATATTCTCTGGAGGACATCTTTGTTCATATCATGGAAACGCACAATGAGGTTGAGACCTTCTCTTGAGAGGAAGTCACTTAAGAGCTCTAATTTGAAAGAGTCATTTCTTCCATGCATTCTGTGACATACAGTCTTAGGACTCCAGAGGCATCTTAGGATGTAATCTAAGCTAATCATTTGATTGTCTGAAGAATAAAGTGTCAGAAAATCTAAACACAAAAATGTTTAGGGCCACAGCATTATTTAAAGTCTTAGGACCTCTCTCGCTTTGGGTGTGAGAGGTCCTAGATGAATCTTCAATTTGTCCCCACCTGGTATACTCCTTTATTTACAAACCTAAAGATGACAGGTACATTGATTTTGATTTTGATCTCATGGTTCTCACTTCTGGCATGAGAGTTTATGATATGGCCAAGTCAATAAAATAGGCTTGTGGATTAATGAACTATCAGTGAAGTTTTGCTTTGTGTGGGGCTAAAAACCTAAAACGAAAAAAGAATGCCAACAGGAACCAGGTTCATGGACGCTCTCATCTTTTCAAGATCTTAGGACAGGCAGCCTGAATCATAACGACTATCAGTATCTGCAAAGCAGTAGAGACGGCAGCAAACAAAACAAAAAGGTCCGCCACAACGTCTACCAAGTTTCACATCCCAAAAATTAATAAAACTATCTTCATTAGAGCACATTTGTTAAGGTTTTGCATTAAAAGAATCAACTTGTGTGTATGGGTGACACCTAAGACGTGTATAGAAGAGCAATGTCAAAAGTCACAAGTCAGAAGTTGAAACTTTAACTTTATTTCTCACCATCTTGGTCAGTTTTGATTCACTTTAGTGAATTTTTATATTGCGAATAGAAAAACAAAAAAGCAAAGTCAAACTCTTGAAAATGTATTTTCTAAAGCCAGTGTACATCTTCAGAGTATTAAATTAAGGTGTAGTCTGTTTCCATCTACTCTCCAATTTAAACAGTAGAAGGTTGGGATTCAACTTCTAGCTGTAGTTGGTTGGTCAACCCTGACATTATTTTCAAGCTGCATTTTTCCAAGGCCAGTCCGAACCTCGTCACATGACCTTACACATTCAAAACACAACATCTGGGGATTTGCACTTTCTGCAAAGTTTACTTGATGAAGCAGACATCAGCGTCATTTTCAGTAATTCATACACAGAAGACACGCAACATGACAATACAGGCATTCATGCAAAGTCCTGATTCCAACATCAAAGCACACAAATGGGCAGCTGAAAGCTTGCCTACTGCTGAATAATTCATTCTTTTCACCAGGCTGGAGAAAAAAGCCCAGTGGGTCCAAGCAAGCCTGAATGTTTTCCCCTCTTCAGTGCAAAACAATAGCAGTTGGGGGGGAAAATGGTAGTATACACATTAAACATACAACAAATACATCCCCCCCCCATCTGATAGTTACAAAATATACACCTACTAAGAGATGACAAATGAAAACCTGTTATGTATTTGAGTGTGTGTATATATATATATAATAAAAATAAAATAAAATAAATATATATATATATATATATTATTTTAAATAAATGATTTATTTTAAATAAATCAGTGGAGCAAACTTAAAAATAAAAATAAGCTTTAAACTCAAGTCTTCTGCTGTTAACATAAACTATATTAAGATACATTGACTCAAAAGCCACTGAAAGTAATTGTATAACAGAAAATAGTCTGCAAGAACCTATTTATCAAATTATGGAAAGTTATTCAGAATTTCTATTTCACTTATCAAGAGCTGTAAGGTTTTTGAATGAAAAATGCAATACTGATGATTCTGGGGAAAAAATACATTGTGACAGATGTATAGATGTTTTCCAGTTAACCCTGATCAAAACTGTAGCTGTACCATACAAATATTCATAAATAAGAACAAAGTGTTAAAAAAATAGCCAAGAATATAATCTTAATTTAGTGTTTTCTGGTTTTGCAGCTGTATAATATATAAAGTTGTGTAAAACAAAATAGATAGCATCCTGTGATCGTATGTGGACATTTAGAAATTTTAAATGTTTTAACAATAAAAACTGAAGAAAAAAAAAAAAAAAACAACAACAACACACCTTTAAAAATTGTCAAGTGTATTAAAAATGCAAATTCCGGTAAGGAAACTCACATGTATGTCCACTTAACATGGCCAAAATTAAACATTGTTCACATCAGGTGCATTTGATCAGAACATCATTACTCAGCATTCAGGCATTTCATCTGGGGTGCAGTGACTGCTGGAGTGAGTAAACGCCACGACAAGAACTGAAGCCTCAGGAGGAGGCATCTTATGAGTGTGCGGAGGGATTCTCAACCCCAAAGAATTTCAAATGAGCCATTCCGCGGCCTACTAAAAATAGTTCACAAATGGAGGACATATCACAGAATCCATCATTAATTCTATCATATTTCAGAGGATGTTAGAGAAAAATACAGGACTGTGTAGAAAATAAAAATAACTGAACGCTGCAACAAAACAATTACACTAAACATACCAGTTAGTCCACCAAAGAAGAAACCAAAGAGTCCTGGGCAAAGCCAAAACCAAGATCTCAATCTGATTGAGATGTGGTAAGGTGACTTGAAGATGGTGAGGAATGAGACAAGATACCTCAGTCCGATACTCAGTATCTATTTAAACGATAGGGGGTAACACTGGCAATCACGGGGTAGGGAATGAAGGTCCAAGTCAAGTTCTCCAGAGCTACAATACATCCTGCAACTTTTACATCCCTGCACCTACACACCTGGATCAAATGGCTGAATATCAGCATGCCAGAGTCCTGGTAACAAGCCACTCAGTGGATTCGGGTGTGTTGGAGAAATGATTCATCTAAAAGTTGCAGGACATTAGATATTTAGGACAGGACACGGGCAACCCCGTGTAGGATGTGATATGTTTTTCATCTTTTCTTTTCGAAACATAATTATGGTTAGTTACTTTTTTTTCTAAAAGGTGAATTGTAATCACAAACATCTTTAAATCAAAAACTGATTTTTTTTTTAAATACTTAAATATAGAAACTATATAAAAGTGTGGTTATTCTTGTGTAGACTTTTAAACAAAGTCATCTCTTTGTTTAAAATGCTTCTTGTTACAATTTAAGTCCACAGCAAAGTCCAGGAATCAAAAGTTGTTCAGAACAGAGAACATTTACTGTTTATAGGATTTTCCTGTCAGTCAAAGCAATGGAAAAAAAGATTAAATATTTATTGTGGTTCTCCTGGAAAGATCTGTTCTGTGGAGTAGTCTGAGTGAACTTCCTCCATGAATCGTACTCTAGAGGATCCATCACATATGAATGGCGCTCCTGCAGTAATTCCACAAAGGGATGGTAGCTCAACTTTCTCAAAAGAGTCCCCTAGAATTTTTTTTTTCCTCACCCAGGCATTCAATGTATTCCTCAACATGAAAAAGGCTCCATCTCTTGAGAATACCAAACCACCCAATTACCTTACAATGGTTATGTAAAATACAATATTTACTTATCAGGTATTTTTTCAGTTATAATTACATGGCTAATAAAATAAGACATTTCATGCAATTTTTTTTGTTTAAATTCTGATAAAAATCATGTGAAACAAACCCCCAAACCAAAGATTCCCCACACCGAGACTCTGCCTGAACACACTTGAAGAAGTATTGTCTATATTGAACATACAATGGTAAGAAACAATGCACCACGTTGCAACTTAATAAAAGAATACAGTTTTTCAGTGTATCTTTTAAATCTTTGTTGGGTTTATGTCACATAAATCATATTTTTCCGGCTCAAATAAATAACACTATAGTGAAATCAGAAACAAAAAGACAAGCATTGCATTGGTAATCAAAGAACTGTAAAAATGGCAAAAACAGTCTCCAGTGTTTCATTGTCAACTGCTGTAAAAAAAAAAAAAAAAAAAAAATTAAAGAAAAAATAAATACTATTATCTTCTGTCTCTAAAGACGTGTTGTTGTGTGAAGTGTACACAAAATGTATTTTGTAGCGATAGTCTGAGTGTTTTCAAGCACAAGTTAGTTCAAATGTTAAGATCCACTGCTGTCTCTACAGAACAGTTTATTTTTATGACTCGCTCCATGAGCTTATTGAGGTTCAGAGCTGCATGTACAACAGAGCCATTCAAGAAATGGTGATTTTTCTCTTAAACAGTCACAAGGTATTAAAGTGAAAAAACCTTGGCTTTCTGAGCTTCCCAACAGAGTCAAAGCTCTTAAAAACCTATAGACCATTAGCCTTTTACTTCCTTCACCTCTTCACACAATGCAACACCAGCAAATATTTTTTTCAGGTAGAGACCCTTTAAATTGGCGCCTTTGGTTGATGTAATTGAGAATTTACATTTTTCTATGTTTCCACACTTGTTTTTTGAAATGATTAAATTAAATTATTTTCTGTTATAACACATTTTTTTATTTTTCATAACAAAATATATTTTTTATTACTATTATGTTTAAATACTTTTGAAATCCAGACTAATTAAATTACAATTTCTGAAATTTCATCAAACAACATTGTACGCATCTTTTTGCTTTTAGAAATTAGTGTGAATCAGTTGGAAGACAAAAAGTAAGACTTAGTAGTTCATTCTTATTTCTAAAAAAAATGCTCTGCATATTAATCGAAAGAGGATTAATATTCATTATTAATATTCATTATTTGAATCAACTTCAAATAATGTCCCCGCATTAATACTTTGTATTTTTTTTTTTTTACTTAAATTTAATTTCCTATTTGAATTTTTATTGAAGCTTACTAAACTAGGTTAGCTTTGCTAAATCTCTTTTTTTTCATTTTTTACCATAATGGCCTACATATTTATTCAGTCTAAAAGCCGTTAAAAATCCTGCACAACCTAAATACCCGATCAAATTTAAATGAAATATATCGAGTCAAAAACTGACTTAGTTTAGTCTTTTGAACAGGTTAATGCTCTGGTCCCTTTTTCCCCCTTTTCCTCCTTTTAAAAGCATCCATTTCCTGTAACAGCCTTTTATTTCCCTCTAATGCAGGCACAACCACAGTCACATCTGGCCCAGCTCTCTGCCATGAGACAGAACCGGGCCTGGCCCAGAATCATCCGGCAGATCGCCTGCATACATGTGGCTTCAAATTGACTCTGTGTATTTGGAGTCTGATCGAATGGAGCAGAGAGGGACAGCGCAAGCACATATAAAGATTTTATTAAGCTGTAATTGACTTAGAAAGGCATTCCAAAACCATATTTGTTTTTTTATGTTAATTATAGGTTTTAGTAGTTCTAAGTTTTAAAGTAAAATAAGTAACAAAATTATCAACTGCTGGATGAAGCCATTTTTTCCCCCTAATCAATTACCTGATAAATTTTTTTCTTTGTCTGTCGGAAACACTCAGCAACATAAAAGTGGTACTTCAGTTTATGAATGCTTTGCAATTCACTCTATTTCACTTAAACCTAAACATTGAAAAATTAATGAACAAACATTAAAAGGCTCACGAGAAAGCTAAAAACAATTAATAGCTCTCCCACAGTTACAAAACATATGTTAATATGTGCTGTGCATAAAGGAAAACAGCTCCATCTGCATTTAGAAAGCAATCTAGTAGATCAATAAAGGCTTCTTTGTGAAATAACTTTTTTTGCCAAAGTACAAAAGACATTGTGTTCTGAGTGTTGGTGAGCGGTCCAAGTTTGGAAGTCAGACACCGCAAACAGACTTTCTCCAAACCCCTCAAATAAAGACAAGTAATTTTAAGAACGAGAAGGAGGACATAAATAATTTACTTTCCCAACAAACAAAAACTGTGAGTGGGTAGAGTGGATAATGAACATTTTTTTTGAAAACTGGGAAACAAATGACATCTTGTAAATCCTTTTAATTACCGTATTTTCTGCACTATAAGGCGCACCTAAAAACCTTCAATTTCCTCAAAAGCCGACAGTTCGCCTTATAATCCGGTGTGCCTTATATATATGGACCAATATTGAGCCACAACAGGTCTAGCAACTACGGTAAGCAGCCGCCGACTTCATTTTCGCCCGTAGAAGAAGAAGAAGAAGCGCGCGGTGCATGCTGGGATAGTTGTCAGAATGCTGGTTTGTTAATAAAGTTTGACTGACCTATCTACCTACCAACCTGATAATCAGGTCGTCTGCAGCTCATTTAGCACCACGTTCTCCACCAACATGCTGTGCTCGAACGGAGAAAGGTGACCATCGTCTGGCCACGCCCCGGCCCAGTCGCGGAAGGCTCTCCTCGCCGACCGGAGTCGGACTGTTTTGTTGACATTCTCTTTAGCACAGCTCCATCTAGTGGATGCATAACCAGCCTCTACTTTAGCGTCTATTCTATGCGCCTTATAATGCGGTGCGCCTTATATATGAAAAAAGTTTTAAAATAGGCCATTCATTGAAGGTGCGCCTTATAATCCGGTGCGCCTTATAGTGGTGAAAATACGGTACCTGTTACAAACTAGCTTTCACAATGAAAGTATACTGAGGGCTTAAAAAGTTGCAGATTTTAATCAGGCTAAATTTTCACAATACACTATTCCTCCAGGTTGAAATTGTCCTCATTAAAAGTATTTCAGTGACCAAAACGACACACCACTCCACTCCTCCATCTGTTGGCTGTGCACTACCAGTCAGGCCCCTGAGAGAAGACTGCTACTTTCCATAAAAAGGACAAATCCAGCTACTTGGAAAAAACCATTTGGTTGTACGAAACACAGAAGGTAATGTGTAAACTCAAACATTTCTGTCATTAAATTAACGCCATTTTAAAACTACAGTTGTTTAGCTGCAGCTGCTCTGCCCGTTAAGCAGCGGGATGCAGCCTGACAAATTATTCTGTTTACATCAGCTGGTATCTGTATTATTTGTAAACACTAATTTTAGTTGTTTTTTTTTTTACTCATTTTAAAGAGCGCTATAGTGTAATTAGTTTGCTTAATTCTGCCTATCAAAAATAATATTAACTGAATTTTATAAATATTATTATAATAAATGTTATTTTAGCAGCAATAGGAAAAACCTTCTTTTCATATAAGGTTAGTTTATAAGAATTTGATACTAGCCCATCCTCTGCTTTTAGTTCTCTCAATTTGTTTTATGAATTACAAGACTTTTTTTCTTTTAAGATAATGATTATACATTAAAAAAAAATACATTGTGTGTGATGTTGATTTAGGTTATTTATACAAATACACAGATGTCATGACTTGACTTGTTCCAAACTGACTACACAGAGAAGCAGATCAGAGTGATTTTTCTTACCAACTCAAGTTCAGCAAAGCAAATATCAGTGACTCACTGACAGTCGACTGTTACCTTTGTGTATAAGAACGTCAACATCCGGCTCTAGTCTTTAGTGAGAAACAATACCACTGACATTTACCTTATTTTCAGATTAATCAATCAACCATAGCTATACTGTTAAACAGCCGTTTCTTGGCGGTAATGATGGGAATATTACAACTCAGGGGACGTGTACATTTTGAGCTCAGAGCTTTCAGAGTCAATACAGCTGCCTTTTTCTATTCAGAGGGGTCCTGAATAAAGTTGAAACCCAGCCTTTTCGGTCCCTGAAGTATGCTGTGCAGTGTCAGAGATCAATAATTGGACTCTAGGTGACGGCACACTAGGAAAACCACAATGTGGACTTGCAAAAGACGGGGTTTATCTGATTTGCAAAAACAAACGTAGATGATTTTAACGTAAAATGTGTATCTAATTGAGGGTTCATTTTTATGCCTTTGTCTATGCGTGCGTAGGTGTGAAAGCAGTTGACCGTCTCAGTGCCCCAGCTCTCTTGTCATCCATGATAGATGACTCGGTGGTCTCAGACAAACATTAGCATCATAAAAGACCAAGCCAACAATACGAAGGCATTCGCTCCAGGTTTTGGGAACAGGAAAAGGGGGAAGCAAGCCATTTACTTGAAATATCACTAGGAAACCAAAGCTGCTGGCCAGGCACAGAAGAACCACTCACTTCAGGCTTCAAAAGAAAACCTGACAGTCCCCTTTATAAGGGAAAATCCACATGCTATCCATTCACAGCATTATGTTGGACATGTCTTGAAGGTCAAAGGCAAAATTGTTAGCTTATTGATAACTATTCACACAAAAACAAATCGCATGCATCTCTTTTCCCCTCCCCACTCTAAAGTCAAATATTTTAGATCTCCGCTCATCATAAGATCCACCAGTGACCTCAAATGAGTGCTTTAACATCCTGCATTGTTGAGCTCTCATGCTCACAAGTGTTAGCACATGAGAAAGACTTCAAGGCCGATTGCTGCATGTGTGACGCCACGATGACAACAAAGGCCGGCTTTATTCTCTGCCACACAACATAAATCCCTCCTCTGTACAACACTCTCAAACTAGTGAAAACCATCTCAATGCCTGCGGGGAAAGCACAAAGCTTTAAGCTTCATCCTCTCCTAATGTGGCGTGTGTGTTTTTGGTTCAGTCTTTACTTATACACACGTAATAACTGAGAAGGATACAAAACACAACAATGTTTGTATAGTACTTTGGCTTTAGATTGTAACAATTTTACACTGGGAGGTGATTATTATAGCGGTCCTATAGCATGCTGTAATTTGTAAGTAGCAGTTTTCAAACTCTGAGGGACTCTTGTTTTCTGGTTTCGCACACATGTGGCAGCTCCTGCTCTTCTGTTGAAAATTGATCCATTTGGGGCAGAAAGCAGAGAAACAAGAAGCCAAAGACTTAAGACTGTTTCATTTGCTTCAAGGAAATGATTTCTGAACTGAAAACAGACTGAGGCAAAACTGTTTTCGCCCTTCGTGCAAATTTATTCTGTATTCTTCATAATATTTTTTCATTCACCAAAGCAATCCTGAGAATCCCTGTTGTTTAAGTTGATGATTTGATTTACACAATCAGCTAATGTCTTTTGGTTCAATGAATAAAAAAGGATAAAGTATAACATATTTTCCAATATTATTTTGAGTTTAGCCATCTATATTAGTTTCTATTTTTTTACTCCCAGAATGTTATCAAAGTTTAAGGATTATGGCTTTCTGATTAACCTCTAGGGTGGATGATAGCCAACCACAAGAAGAGGATCAATTTAATTTGGATGGCCTTGGGTGATCCCAGAGGTGGTCAGAACTAATGTAGATCATGAGATGAAAACATGATCTAAATTTGGCCAGAGTTGTTGCAGAGAAAAGGGTAAAAACTGGCTATTATAAAATCTGAAGTTAAGTCAGACTGATTAAATGAATACAAAAATGGGGTTACACAATGATAGGAAAATGTGACGCAGCAATATTTTTGCACAACATTGTGATGATGCTCTTGATTTCTGTTTATTTTTGCAAACAAAATTGTCTTGCCAGTTTTAGGAAACTTTCCCTTTCAAGTAATTAAATTATATTTCAAGTGTCAACATCAAGGACAGTGACGCTTCATCTGCATATTAGTGGCATTGAGAACTTAAATGCATGACCTTTAATGATGATACATTACCAAATAATGCATCGGAGGATCCTTCTGTTGTGGCGATTCTGCATCGACAGTGTTGACTTATTGTTCACTTGTATGTAAAATTAGAATTTAAAGGCATTGTTTTGTTGAATTGTTTTTTATAAGGTTAAATTCTCATCATTCTGAGCCATGATCTATCTCTTCACGAGGAATTTAGTTTTCCGTCATTTATGTAAAATTCTCATTAATCCAAAGTCAGTTTTGTCGCATTTTGCTAACACTGACACTCGTTTTTCACTGACCTAAACAGAAAACATTTTTTGTTACATTTTCCAAATTTATGCTCTTAATTTTTGCTTTCTGGGTATGTATGCATCATTCAGTTTGAGCATTCAGCTTCCGCACACAAATCTTTCATTTGACATGTACGCCTGAGTATCAGCCAGGATTACAAAATACAGTCACAGAAATTAAGTTCTCGATATAACGCAGTGAGCAAGTGTAATTAACAGCTCTTTAAAAATCCATTTTTCTCTGAAGAGCAAAAGAAATCAATACTTAACTTCAAATGACCTTATTGAGCTAGATAAAAGGCTTTATTGCAGAGGCTGGGTCAGGAGCGGTTGAGCTAATGTGTTAGCTGAGCAGTGGGTGATTAAAGGTGAGGCGTTCTCTGAGAATCTTACAAGACATCACAAAGCAGCAGGTCACTAACCTGAGCCTTCCTGGAGACACTGAGGGGATTACAGCAGCCAACCTCTGCTGAACTGTGCCTGTACACAGACGTAAAGACAGCCTCTTTATCACTCAGCGGGTCCAAGCCCATTCTATTTCCGCTCTCCTGGCTCTGTGCCTCTCAAACAAGGCTGGAGCTGAAACCTGCTACGGTCCCAACTCTATGCAATATACTCACAGGGGACCAATTTGCACAGCAAGGCCTTGTCTGAATCACTCTATCAATTAGGAGCCGCCGCGTTTATCATCACATACATTACTGTAGAGGCTGCCATGGTCACTGTGTGGAGGTCTGCCTCTCAGGAGAGGCAAAAGAGGATGAAATATATGGCCACAGTTGGGCTGGCCGCTGGACTAATCTGAAAGGACTGCTGTAATTATGAGTCTCCCGAGGAACTGGCAGTGTGGCAGGTCCAACGTGTGAACACGGTGCTAACAGTCAGGAAGGTGCCCTGGCCTTCTTCTCCACAACAAAGTAAGACACCGAGTCGAATCAATATTTTCAATCTCTCAGGATCAATTCAGCATCTGAGCACAGAGAAAGACATGCTGGCTGCGACCAATATGTATAAATGAAAAGTCAAACTTTGTGGTCATGACGGGTTTTCATGTCCTGCATGTTGTTTTGCAATTATGAACACAAAAGGGGGCGGGGCTTGCGTTTAAGGTATAATTCATTTAAAGTTTATTTATTGGCCTCTTCATAGATACAGAAGCAAATTAGAGGGCCGAAATAAAATGTAAGATATATTACGATTTTATTCTTTTAATCTTCTGGTCGAATTCACAGCAGGATGAAATGTAAAATACATACCCCCTAAAATTACAATTCAAATTTTCTGTGTGAAATAATCATTTTCCCTTCTATTGCTTTCTTCTCTTTCAGAATGATGCTGATTTTGTTATGCATCGCAAAAGCGTTAGTCTATAGTCAGTAGTTTTAATCTTTTTGTGTTTTTTAAAGTCATTTTGTTTAGTTTTTTTCTGTGGTGCGCTCTTTGCTGTATGAGCAAAAAGATAATAAGTCTCATTTTGACTTTGACTTGATTTAGAAAAGGATACGGTTTCAGCATTAGATCATAAAACAGCACTGCTATGATCATCTTACAGTGACTGCTACAGACCTTCTTTGTTTCCAGGGGTGAAGTTCAGTGTTTAAAGACCTTTCTCCACACCACCACAGAAAGAGATGACAGCCTGTGTCAGCGCTTCAGTGTTGTCCCCATGTTCTTGTGAGAGCAAAGCAGTAACATTAAAATTCCATTCATATTTTGATTGCACAAAATTGTACCATCAATTTTATGCCGTGTCATCAGAATATAAGTATTTTATTTTTGGGATATTGTGCAATCAAGTAAAAAACCTGCAAAGTTTGTGTAAATAGAGCACCAAAAGTGACACTGCATCTTTAAGAAACCGGAGTCTGACTGTGTTTTTGTCAAACAAAAGCAGCCAATTGGGAACATGCAATCTGAAACCAGAAGCCTGGCTCAGAGGGCCTCACACAGACCTCAGAGAGCAGGGACACACCCCGAGTACTCCTGATTCATACAGGCATGGAGCCACAGCCTGCTATCTAACCATTCACTGCAAACCCATCTACAAAGAGAGGAAGCCAGTCTTCAATGGAGCCAAAAGGATCCGTTTGTTGAGACTTTTAAATGCATACTTTGAAAAAATAACAGTTAAACCAGAAGCCTACAGGGAGACAAAATTATAAGTTAAAATAGAAATTGCATCCATAAAGATTTGTGTGGAGACACAGCCGTGTAGATGGGAGGTACGATGCCATTTCTTTGTACAAACAACTGGAAGGAATAGATACAGATCATGTGCTATTGTTCTGCTTTAACTACCCTAAAACCAGTGACATATATAAATACAGTGATATAAACTGGTGAGGAACAATGAACATATCCTACATCTGATCACATGCACCAGGTTCTGACACCTGTGCCAAGATGTTACTTTTAAATGACGGGGGGATAAATGTGGAATTATTTTTCAAAACATCAATTTCACATTATTTAAAGTATATTGCTCATATTACATTTACTTCCAAGATTGAGTTGAAAAAGGTCAAAACCCGACTTCTGGAATCATTTATGTTCAATTTGTTAAATTGTAGTTCGTCCATTTTCCCTTTTGTTAATCAGTTTTGATGTTTAGAGAGACTACTGGGACATTTATGCTTATGTTGTTTAGGGTAGTTTTACTACAATGGTGATTATTAAAATACATTTCATTCAAATTTACATTTCTATCACATGACTATTCATTGTCAAGAAGTGAGACCTGAGTTTGAGGTGAGATGAAATTACTCGTCCATGACTCCATACTGCCACAGCAGACTGAATAAATAACTTACCATAGCTGTATTAATTCCATTTACACTTTCAAAAGTTACTTCTTTGAAGAAACAACCCATAAAATAATTGGTACTTTTTCACCATCGTGGTGTGTGAAAACACGGTAGTTCCTTACTGACAATAGCAGGCAAGCAAACGAGGGATTATTCTAGAGGTGTGTGATGCCTTTCCTGCAATGAAGTTCCTCACACTCTATTCCGAGTGAATGCAGGTGACTCGGGGAGCCTGAGCTGATCCCAGAATTCCTCATTATCTGCCCAGCAGGGGGGATCAGGTCCGCTCGCTCCGTCTCGGAGCATGCTTGGCCCGATGAGACGAGCCCCAGAGGAGCACAGCACTGGGCCATCAGGGGCAAGCCAGGTCTGCTCATTATATCTAACTCATCCTTGGCATCTCTGCAAACCAAGTGCCACTTAGTTCCCACAGGAGGGGTCTGAGCTGGACCTCTGATGAGATGGCAGAGCAAACAGTAGAATGATGATAGGAACAGCTTTACATCAAAAGACATGTGGATGGAGGCATAAGATCCAATTGCCAAACTACATATTTGGGTCCTTAACGTATTGAGTCAATTTTAAAGGGAGACTTGAACTGAATGGTTTGATTACTGGTCCTGCAACTTTTTATTAGAAAACATTAGATGTAATATAATGACTATCATAAACTATTGATCTTTCCTAACGTCCCTACCAGAAAGACACTAAGAAAGGGGACTAATGTTAATAAATATGCTGAAGTATTAGCATATTTGTCTACAGATGGCATAAAATCTGGTTTGCTTCTGCTTGACAGTAACTGGTAGATATTTGACAATGATATTTAGCTTGCTGAGTAGAGCAAATACATAACCCAATGAATAAACATACAATTTGAGTGAAGCGTGTTGTGTCACTTATCAACTCTATTTCTAGGATAAATGAATGCAGCCGCGCACAGCAGGTAAATTATGCAAGTGCCACATCTTGGGCCTTTGGCTAGGCGGCGGTGTCGTCCATTTTGAATTACATTTTTTTTTTTTTAAAGCATATTCTGCTAAGTAAACTGCAGCACTAGTGAAGCAGTAAATGCAGATGTAGTGTCTTCCAGTGCTGCCACAATTAGCCTCAGACAAAAGGCGCAGTGCCAGCCAACACTGGTCTCGGCACATTCGAAGCCCTTCAGGTAAACACCACAATAGGCTAAGAAGCAGAAATTAGAAATTGTTTTGTACTGCAACACGGTTGCTATAGTGACTGTTGCTAATTAACTGCACTCTATCCCAGGATAACAAAGGGCTTAAGGGCACTCAGGGCAGCTCTTGTGATGAGCTCTGTGTATGGAACACTATGCCATCCCCAGAGTCTCTAAACTACAAAATACCTGTCTTCTTTTTGCCACCATTTACTTCAGATGCCATGAGAGGTTTTCTTTGGCACTGGGTGTGTTTTAAGGGCTGCAACCGTAGCTTGCATCACGACTGGAAAAATTCTTTGTTGTTTTATGTTAAAGACAGACAAACATATCAAAATTCACTGGAGTCTTCAATGGCATCAAAATCACAATCAAATTAGTCAAAATATTTCCACGAAAGACGGGTAATTATACCCGTCTTTTGCCAAACGGGTATAATTACAAACTGTTGAATTTGACTTTCCAAAAGCAATGAAAAAGTTATTAGTTTATCTCAGTCAGGTAGCCTACAGTATGCAGCAACAGGTGATAAAAGTTTACCTCAAAACAACTCTGCAGAAGTTTTATTTATTCTTATAAATGCAGCCCAATGTTCAACTTCATCTCTTTGGGCACAACATGAAATCAGGGCCATTTTTAGAAAGTGTTACCAAAGGTCTGCTAAATCAAACAAGGAAAAAAAAAGTCAAGCCAAAACAGTCACTCTCAGTGATTTAAGAGAACAAGAAATGTGGAACAAAATGTCCAAACTCATAACAACTCTAATTTCACTGACATTTTTTAAAAAAGGTAATTTAATGGAGCACTCTGATTCAGAACTGTCAGCAGCAGCGCCATCATGTTTTACTGGCTTCTTTACACAATCTAAAGGGCTCAATGACAAATTGTCTACAATTTTGAGCACATACTGGATTCTTTTAACAACGCTCCTCACACAAAACAGATTGTTTTTGTTATAACAGTAGACGGATATCTACTTGATGGAGGTTGGGAATAGGTTATATTTTCTGTTATAAGACTGCTGCAAAAACGCAGTGATGGTTGCAAAGCTGAAATGACAAGCACCCAGTAGTTTGCAACACATTACCACCAAATTTTGATTTACAGAGACAGTGTACAATGGCATCATCAATAACAAAATAAGTGCTCAAAAACATCCCGATTTTTTTTAATCTAGGTATTATTTTTGCCATTTTCATTTTGCGCTTCTGTCTCCTCACCCATCAATGTCTAAAAAAAAAAAAAAACAAACAAACACTGTACTGGAGCCTCTTACAGTCTTCATGCTGTAAGAAAGGGACACAGCCTGAGGCCACTGCTACTGGCGGGACATCTGTAACTAGATCCAGAGCACATCTGGTAGGACAAACCTCCGAACAACGATGCAGATGTCTCCTCAGCAAGAACCACAAATATTAAAAAAGAAAAAGTCTTTCAGCTTGTTTCAAAACACAAATGTTTTCTGAAACAAAAAGAGACACATCTGGCAGGGTATAATTATTATGTATGCAATTTAAATTGGATTATTTAAGTTGACGAGTTGCAATTATGTCAGAAAGGGCATGTGAATATTGTTACATGATTTTTTATTTTTTTTACACTAGTATTAAGCAGAAACATGCCCTCCTTTTAGGATTGTTTATTTGTAACTAGAATAAAATTAACCTGCTTTTATCCACAGCAGAAAGCCGGATTTATGGGCAGCTACACTCTGTTTGGGTTGGAGAAGCTGGAGGAAAGGACAGTGGGGAGGGAGGTGTTGTCTGAGCTTACATCTTTGTAGTGGCCACTGAGAGGTCTCAATGCAACTCGTGAAATTTACATTTTGTTTGGCCGGAGGGGTCGCATGACAGCTGCAAGCTACTGCTCAGCGGGATTTTCTGCTTTCACTTCACACTGACAGGCTGAGAGACAGTCCAACATCACAAAAAGAAATATTCCCTCTTTCCATGACATCACCCAGCCAGGAACGGGGAGGGGGGAGTGGAGGGCGAAGCAAAGAGAGGGGGGTACAGCTGGTGGCAGCTGTGGTACCATCTGCTTCTGGCTAATAGTTCATGTTGCTTTACTCATAAACTTGCACTCATGTGAACCATGTAGTTTGGCTGTATGGTCACCAATGCATCATATTTTACTGAAAAGCACAGCTAAGGATCTAAGAACAATATTTGGAAAATACCAATGTTCACTTTTTGGACACAGATACAGACACTAGGTCTTAAGAGGAACACAAATGTGGCTGAATGTATAGTGTGTGTATAACCTTTCCCTTTCCCATGATCTAGAAACAACCTGAAAAACAAACAAAAACAAACAAAAAAAAAGAAAAATCAAGAAATGTTTTAATTAATTCCTAGGACAAAAATGAGATAAAACCTTTCATAGCGGTAACCAGCAGATTTCATGCCCATCTGATGGAGCCGATTCACTCTTAATGGTAAGCTTATGATGTTTTTGCCTCTAGCTTTCAGATGAAGAAAAGATTGTCATGTTGATATTATCAACCAGATTCCCAAAAAAGGAAAGAAAAGACAGTCCAAAACACAAAGCCCATTTTTCTTAGATTACAGAAAAACAGATGCTCTGAAGCTTAGTCTTAAAGTCACACACATCCGTACTTACCATACATCTTTCCCTCATCTGACAGGATGATCTTCCTGCGACCACATGGAGGATAGATGGCCAGGGCTTCCTGGAAGCTCTGCTCTATGTCAGGACTCCAGACCCCTTCGGCATCGTTGTCCACAGGCTTGTCCGCCGAGTCGCTCATCCGTTCCATGTCCTCGGCAGGGCTCTCGCTGCCGCTCCAGCTGCTCGGATCAATCTTGGCGGTTGGGCTCTCCAAGCTGAAGCCTGGAGCAGACTAGGGAGAGACCTGGAATTCCCAAACCAACACAGAGACCCAGTCATCATTAAACAAAGTACAGCTGAAGAGCTCTGTTTGCAACAGTGCACAGTACTAGTTAGTGTTAGCTTCTGGAAAAATAACAGAAAATCAAGTACGGACAGACAATCACGCTGATTCGACTAGAAGATGGTGATTTCGATTTTTGGGGGATTTTAACATGTACATGCAATAACTATAGAGTAATCATAGATATAGAGTGTGATGATGGGCAGAAATCAAGTAGACCAGCATGCAGCTTTCATTGTATACCAAGGAACTATTTAGAACAGCAAAAGATGCGGTTTTAATATGTTATTAATTATGTAAACTGGTAGATCCTCAAAGTAATCCCATTTTGTGATGAATTAGATTTTCCTCATTTAATATAATATCAAAAATCAACATGTGGTACATTCATGACCTTTGCCTGAAGTTCTACTAAAGGTGTGTGAGATAAGAATTGTATAAGGAGCAGAGAGATGTATATCTCATGAGTTATACAATACATAATGAAAAAGTATGATTTATTCTAAGTGTTTTTTATCATTCCATATTTATTAGAAACTGCAGTATGTTAACTTCAGACATTTTAAAGTTTTAAAGAACACCTTTATGCTTTATTTCTCGATCCCCCCAGCCCCCTTTTTTCTTTTTTGTAAACAACAGTGGCAGAGAACACTATTGATTAAAGTGTGTAAATAAATTCCTAATAAATACATTAAACATTGGAAAAAATGACCAAACACAGATTTCAAGCAACCATTACACCCATCTTATCAAATAATGACTAACATTTGTCTGAAAACAGATTTTTTTTTAGATTTTTCTTGAACTTTTTAAAACATTTGGACATTCAAGTACTTAAAAACCCCTATCTATCTCTTTGCGTTCATGAAACTAAATGCTGCTGTAGTTGCCTTTTGGCAGAGAGGAAGAAACTGGAGCAAGCTCCAGCAGAAAGATGTGTGGCGAGAGGTGAAGAGTATCACAGGCTTCGGGTAGGAGGAGGATCAGATGGATGGAGATCTGGACAGAGTCAATGAGCTGAACACATTCTTCAATGGGTTCAGTTCAGCAACAAGCTCATGATCCTCCTCATCTGCCCCCAGCCAAACAAGCATCCTACCCTGCTGTAGGGCTGGAGCAATACACTAATCTCACAATAAAATACAATACGTTATTCTGCTCACGATACGATATATATCGATATTCAGTAAACGATATGATTCGATACGATTTGATACATTTTTAAGATTTTCTGAAAGATTTTAGAGGGACAGAGTGATTTTGGTGACATTTTGGGACTGTTCTATAGACTTGGATTGAATTAATTGAACTGATGTAATGTAATAAATGTTTTTGTTATACATTTGCTATGCATTTGCTTTGTTTAAATGTTAATTGTGTGGCTTTGTGTTTTTGGTTATGCAGGAAAGGAACCTTTTTTGTCTTATTCACTTATATTAGATAATGTAATTTATTCATTTCATTTCATCAATTAATTGTAACTGGTTGTTTCATTACATGTCGTTTTTAATGTAGATGTGCAACTGGGTAAAAAATGCCGTGTGACAGCTGTCATTTAATTCATGTGGATTTGACATAAAACTCAAAGTAGGATTGTATCGATGTATAAATAATCGTGGATGAAAAGTCAATACTTTGAGGGGAAAAAAAATATTGATAAATATCACAGAATCAATAAAATTACACAGCCCTACCCTCCTTTCACCCACAGCTTTCCCGACACACCTCAAATGTTTTATGTCCACCTCAGCCATAGGTTCTTCTGCTTCTACATTTTGTCTTCAATCCAATCAGGAGATGCTGCTGCTCCCTTTCCCTCCCTCTTCCACTTGTCTGTCAGGTGAAGAGGCAGCTGGAAAGACTAAACTGAAACAAGACTGCAGGCCCAGATGGTGTCAATGCCAGACAGAGTCTTGACAGCCTGTGCAGAGCAGCTCTGTGGGATTCTGCAGCACCTCTTCAACCTCAGTTTGACCCAGGAGAAGGTTCCAGTTTTGTGGAAGACATCCTGCCTTGCTCCGGACCACAGAAAGCTCACCCATTTATCCACAATGACTACAGACATGTTGCCCTGACATCCCATATTATGACGATCCTGCAGAGACTCCTGTTGGCCCACTTGAGTAAGCAAACAGGCACATATCAGGAGCCTCTGCAGTTTTATTGCCATGGAGTTAGAATTAAAGATGCAATCACACACACCTGCTTCAATAAATCCAATGCCATTTTGACAAAGCAGGGAGCACAGTGAGGATCACTGATTTCTCCAGTATATTTAACACAATTCAACCTGATTTGCATTTTCAAAACCTCCAGAAGTCGCAGGTGGAGGCCTCAACAATCACCTGGCACACATACCACACTAAAGAGTCTAAAGAGTCATGTGTTTGGCCAAGTGGTCAGCAGCACAGAAGCACCACAGGGGACTGTACTCTCACCTCAGATTTCCAGCACAAGACGCAGTCCTGACATCTGCAGAAATACTCGGACTCAAGGATCTTAGTAAGTCATTGACTTTTGTCAACTGGCATTATAAACTGAATTTGACTGCATTGTCATATAATTAGGATCAAACTGGGATGTATGCAGAGCAGCCGCCCCGTATAGAGAGGCTGTTAGTCCTCAGTGTATGGTTTAACTGGCCATTTCCACCCATTTCCTGTCTGATCTGCTGCAATTAAAAGGCCACCAGTTCCAGAAAAACATTAAAAAAATTTGAAATGTATGTAGTAAACGGAAATCTGCCTATATACGGTAATTGAAATATCTTAGCCTGATTTGATTACATATTTATCAATGGGGCTTGTTCGTGCTGAGATGAAATTTGCTCTGAATTGTCATGATTTAAATAAACCAGATTCAATCCACCATCATCGTTTTAAAAGCATATAGGAGCCATGCTTTGTGTATTTCATAAACCAGAGTGGGGCCCAGACTTTCACTCTAGAAACCATTGCTTTACACCAGATTGGATTATGTGTGAATAAATAAATGGTACTAACTTTTCAAAAATACAGGCCTTTAGCGTAAATGAAGAAAAATGTCATTTCCTAGAAGGCAAGTTTTTTAAACCTACTCCAGGTAACAAGTTCTTAGGTGTTAATGAATTAATTTACTTCTAATTGACCAATCACTCTCAAGGGATTACTGGCTGCATCATCCACACTTGTTACCCCTGCAATTTCCAAATCAATGCAGCCGTCTTTACTATATTTGTTTCCACTTCATATGGACTGTGCAAACTGAAATGTTATTTAGCCTTCTCATCTATTTTTTCAGCTAAACATACAACATAGAAGATTGCATATTGGGCTGTGAGCTCAGTTAAACATCTGGAGTGCAGAGGCTGAATGATTTAGCTATTAACATCGAGGAAAATCTCACAATGTTATCACAATGTGTTCTGATTTTATCACCATAAATTGTATAATGCATAAGAAAGACTTCATTAAAAATATTACTGCTCTGGCTGTCAACCAGTTACTGCCCTTTAAAAAAAAATACTTCGATTTAGTCCATTTGATATCAATGCACCGATATCAGTTTCAGTTCTTAATCTTCCCTGTTTTCCAGACAACTGCTTCCTCCCAAAGCAAGATCCCACTGAAGCAGTGCAAACTGTCAGGAAGCAGGAATAGTAGCATATGTTTCTTCCAACATGTCAGTGGATGAGGGGGAAGGGGGGATGGGAGCAAGCTGTTGAGGGGGAAAAAAAAACCTCCCAGAGAGCAGAGGGAGCTTTTACTGAATTCCGTTTTTGTGTGGTGTCTGCTGACGCTGCAGAACTAACAAACTGATGAGGGAGGGGAAACATTCCCATTTCAACCACTAAAAGCCAGGGACTTTTTCTAGATCTCTGCCTTTCATCCAAAGAAAAAAAATCATGAACTGAGCTTCTAATCAAATCCAGCTTCCATTTTAGAGCAAAGTCTGAATTTAAAAAAAGTATGTTTGTATGCACTATAGCCTAATATAAAATATCACTTAAGTGCTGAAAGAAACTTTTTGGAAAAAGATTTTCCACCTTAAGTACGGATAAACTAAGTTTCATATCCTATGTCATTGGTAAGATTAATGTATTGTACTGTTATTCTCACATGGAATAGCTTTTCTTTCTATAAATGAAAAAAAGCAGGTAAGGAGAGTCACTTCAGGCTGCCAGTTCACTGAAGAGGTGCAAGAGACATACAGATAAACTCTCATGTTCACCTCAGATTTTTAAATGTTTAAACAGTCTTTGCATATTTGAATTTGAAATACTTGAATACTTCACTTGAATATCTTGAAAAATAGCAATTAGCCTTGTATAGGTAAGGTGGAAACACTGGAACGCATTCCTGAACACGTGAATGGCTTTCTGGGAGCATGTGAAATGAGAGGATTTGGGGGGAATTCAAAGTTAATACAAATGTTTTAACCAAACAAATATTTCTGAAAGAGGTGCAAGGTAAAGGAAAATGGCCAAACCACTGCACTGAGCATGTAGTTTTTGCTTCTCTTTGCTGTAAGTTTACTTTTATGAGTGCAATAAGATCTGTCCTTATTAGCAATACAACTTTTAAATCGCAACTTACTGAAAATAGTTTTAAGTGGATGTAATCGATTCCAGTGTCTCAAATTTATTGTTGAATTTTAACAAATGAAGCCATTTTGAAGTTTTGTTGCCATTGATGTGTGGCTTTTGCCCTTGCAACAATGGAAATGTAACAAGTCAAGTGATTATTTGAAGAAGATGGGTACTGTTTTAGAAACATTTTTTTTAGTATTGAAACTCATCAACTATAACCAGCGGGATATAAGCTGCAGGTTCACTTTGCAGTTCCGGTTGTTCTCCCACTTCTAGGTCAATAGTCTGCTTCTACAAAAGCTAAACACTATAACAGTTCAATGCAGTATCAACAGATAACCACAATCACAACATGACTCTCAGCATGATCAGTCTTAATGGTTTCAGAAGAGTAAAACCAACATTTTTATTGTTTTCAATTAATGAAACATCTATTAATGGTACGGGATTGTATAAAACACATTTCTTACAATAAACTAAGAGCTAAAAAAAAAACTGCATGGACGTAATCAACAACATGTTGCTGGGGTTTGCTGACACTGCGGCTGCTTTGTTTACCTGCAAGGTAATGCTTGTTGATTTGTTGTCCAAACTTAGACACAATATAGGCAAAAATTGCCCACAACATATATTTTTTCTTCTCCATTAACTAAATTTGAAGCATCTGCATCAACAAGATGCTTCTGCAGTGTTAAACACGTGAATAACCTAGCAATTTTCAGTAGGAACGGTCTCTTAGTGCTGCAGAATCTGCAGGCTAATTACGTCTGTCAAAGGAAGGTATGAATGTCACCCATAGAAACACTTGCAGCTTAAAAAATAATTGCATACTTCTGTCTTTGCAGGCTGCACACCATAGAAATGGCCTTATTTGTAAGATGTGGTGGCAAAAGACGGCATGCAATGTGAGAACTGAATGTGGTAGCTAAGCAGAGTAGTAGGTGTGACATGGAATTATAGGAAATTACACTTACTGTGAGATTACATAAACCACTCACCAAGCTGGAATCCAGCTCCTTAAATTAAGAGAAGCCATTTCACCCATCAGACAGATCAGGGTAATGAAATAGCAGATGAGAGGTCTCAAATGTAATTTTCCATGTGGAGTTCTTTTGTGCCGTTATCTCAGAGGGTGCAATAATGATTCTGTGAATGACTTTTGTGCACCCCATAATGGCCCACACAAGCTAAGGCCACAATGTGCAAAACTGTAATTACCGTGTGATTTCAAAACTCGACATTTTTAACATGTTGTAAAGACATATCCTGGCCTCTGCATAATTATGACAGCAATGTCAGATTTATTCCCCTTTCATGAAAGTAACTAACTATGAACATTAACAGTCACAAAGTGCTAAAATTCCACTTTTTATCACTGAAAAAGAAAAAGAAAACAAAACAAATGAATTACCTTGAGAATCGCATGTTTATGGAATGCAACCTTTTACAGTAGATCTTTGAGGACCTTCAGATGCGGTTCAATGGACAAATAAAGTAAAGAGCAAAATTCTCTAAATTCTTACAAAATGAAAGTTGAGGCATCCAACAGCTGTCGAATACCGATTCAAATCACATACAGAAAATATAAAGCAAAAAACATTTTTCAAAGAAGTTTTTGAAAATAAAAAGTGCATATTGCATGATCACAAACAATCCCAATGACGACTCTGCACCAACACCTTCCTCTGTAATAGAGATTCCTTAAAATAGTTTTGCAAATAATGCCCAAAAGTCCAGCAGATGCTAGAAAGCTGACTTATGCCGCCTTTGTTATTGACAACAGCCTGGTGCTTATTTCATGCCTCTTTGAACTGGCAGGCGTAAGTGCCAGGAGTCTGTCTGATATCATCTTTCTCAAACATGAGGCCTGTATCCAACTACCCAGCAACCATCAGGCCACCGCAGGATCAATCTTTGTTTTAGATTGATTTACAGGTTCTGTCAAAGCAGCCCCTCTACCTGTCTCAGTCTAAGGAACGATAACAACAAGATGTAGACAACAGAGAGACACTCGCAGTCCAGCAAACAGGTGCAAGTAAGTCTTTAACGCTGAACAACAGCAGAAAAATTGACTATAAATCTGCAATGACAAAATCTTCCCCTTTGAAGACACATCCCCGCTCTGCCAGTAATATTAGACTATAAAAAAAGGGGGACAATTTACCATTCAAACATAAATGGAATGATAGCTCAGGGGGCATTTGCCTATCAAAAATGTGCAGTGCATTCCAGGCGGCGTGAGTCCATGTCACAGCGGCGTGGAGTGTGAGCGGAACACATAAAGCTCAGGAAATTAAAGCTGTAAATAAAGGTCTGTCAGATAAAGGATCTCCTGACAGTTATGAGAGCAAAGCAGGCCGAGGGCTGGCTGCTGGCTCGTTCAGGCCGCGTGCGGACAAGCACGACAAAAACAAATCATAGTGATGAGCGTGAAGGCCACCATTTGCATTTGTTGCTGCCTTTCTTCTCTTTCTTTCTTTCTGCTTCCACAACCATCATTTATCCCCTCGTATCTTTCTTTTGTTATTATTTTCCGTAAGCCAAGTTGTTGTTTTTATTCCTCCGTACTACAAACTCTTCTGCTGTAAGTCGTGTCATTAAGATTTTTGATTAGCATTTTGAATTTTACTAAATCCAGTTTAAGTACAAACTAATTGTTTATTCTATGGCTGAGACAGGGACACCAGTGGGTGCAATAAAATTTAATGTTCCTCAAGTATTTTCCGAAGGTCATCAGTAGTAATGGAGTAATGAATATAGATGCAGGAATTGATTGGCTAAAGATCGAAATCTGAGAATTTCCTGTTAAAAGATTTTAGTTTTTTTTTGTTTTGTTTTGTTTTTGTTTTTTTTCTAAATTCAGTGAATGTTTTAAAACTAAAGGCTCTACCTATTAGAGTGAGACAAGGCATCTCATATCCTAATGACAATCAATAATAAGACTTTAGAGATTTGTTCCGTTTTCTGCTACTACATTTTTACCTTTAATAAAACTTACTAAACTTAAGTATTTATTATTTGTTACTGTCCCCATTCCCTTAGTATGAGTTGATTTTGCAACATGATCAAACATGTTGGAAAACCTCAGGTTATGTTTGTGTTTATTCCCGTTCGTAAGATTACACATCATTAGGATCCTAATATTTGACTAATCACAGAAGATCAAATGAGAAAGTTCCTGAAAGTTAGTGAAAATACTAAACCAGTGACTGGTTTAGAAAAAGGATGGCAGCAATTAGAGATATTTCAACTTCATTTTCCCAGAAGAAAGCTTCTGCTTAAAATGTGGAAAATTAGTACTCTTAAGACTATATATTTGTCCTAGATGCCATAGGAAAATTATGATGCTGACAATATAAATCTAAGACCCTTGTTGAAATGTTTAAAAGTATTAGCCAATTTGCCAAACCAAACAGAAAAAACAGAAGATTTGGATGTTGGATGGCAGCTCCCAGCTGCAGAGTGCTGGAACAGACCACAAACTAATAAACCAGACAAAGTCATCATATTCTTTTTTAGAAGCCTTCATTCAGCTCTGTCTGTGCCTTTCACTGGACCTCGGACAACTTCGGGGCACAAAAGAACCTCTCTGATCCGTGTTAGCCATGATAACAGAACAGCTGTCACTGATGAAATCTCGCGCAAAAATTTGACCCAAGCAGTGACTAGGAGTACAGCTGTTGTGCGACAAAGATTATTCATAGACAAAAAGCCACAAAAAAAAAAAAAAAAACAGTTTCCATAAATGAAGCAACTGGATGCCTTTTTTTTTTTCCTTTCACTCTGAAGAAGCTGCGCATCGCTGCTGCCTCTCTGGTCAGCACTTAGAAAGGAAGTTGTTGAAGCCCAGATTTCCTGCTTTCATTGCGGCTAAAAGCTAGAAGTGTTTGTAGTGGTTTCAGAAACTGACTCATAAAATGATTCATGGAGTACATATTGTTTTTTTGTGTGTGTGATGAGGAGGAAGCTCAGTTATTTGTCTTTTTAAAAAACTGTAATAACAGAAGGGGAAGCACATATCATTTAAAAGGTTTTGAAACACTAGAGACCAAATGAGGGATCATGGAGCCGAAATTCTCTTGTACACAACAAATGATTAAGGCCACCACATTGTAAACAGTGTAGAGTGGGTTACATTGGGTTGACTTCAAACAATAAGGGTGGATCAGTCATTTGATGATTTATTTAAAGCAACACAAGAAAGTTGGTAAATTTGAGACGCCCATGAACAGTGTAACTAAAAACACCAACAATCGTCTACTTATATACGGCTTTCTATTAGCCGTGCACCAATCGAGGTTTGGTGGGCCAAGAATGATTTCCAATCTTCTTTGAGGTTTGACCTGCCATTTCTAATTTTGGCTGATTTCACTGAAATTAAATTTTAAAAAAAAGGGGACACATACAAATTCATAATCACCCTTCTTTCTTTTATTCTAATTCAACAATTAAAAATAAAAAAAAATTGGTTCCTGTATATATTTGCTTTAAAAATTATTCCCACTCTGAATTTCTCTAACTATGAACGGGAAAATGTTGTTTTGTTTATAATTGTGGGGGAAATTACAGCAATAATAATTATGATTACTTGTGAAAACAGCCAAATCTAATCTGCAGAAGAGGATAGTTTGGAATGTGATTTCTGGTGTGTGAATCTAATATTGTATGCTGTTTATCTGCCGAATTTATTGTATCTGGTGTACTGAATTGGTCTATCTTATAATAGTTATCTAAAGTTATAGTTAGTTTATGATGTTTTATATGTTTGTAGTATTTGTGTGACTGTAGCTCTGACTGTATGCAGAGACACAGGTGTGTGAATTTTTAAATTTTCTTTATTTCAGCTTTAATCATTACCGCAGTGCAAACAGGCAAGTTATGCAGAACGAGTCCTTTCTACATAATGCACTCATTCTAAATGACACGTGTCTGGTTCCTTTTTGCGTCTAGAAAATTGAAAACATCTCTCGTCAAAACAGGAAAATAAATCCTGGCCTTGTCTAGAAAAGCACATAAAGGGCCTATATGAAAGTTTAGTATATTCATTACCTTTTGCAGCTAAAGTTTTAATTGTACCAAGCAGAAGCTGTAAATTTTAAAGGCGTTTTGTGTTTATTAGCCTCCACGTCAAGACAGAACAAAAACAAACAAAACCACATAATTATTTGAACATTGCTTACCAGGTAAACAGCTACAAGATTGGCTACCATTTTGATGACCTCGTCTTTCTTTTGCTGTTACCTAATTAACATTTTTCCCAGATTTTTTTCCTTCGACTTTCTTCTTTGTTTTCCCTCCTTTTTCTGATATGGTTAACTTGCGGAACGCAGCTCCACTAAATCTGTTATGGTGTGTGTTGAGAATGTCCTTTTTTTTTTTTTTTTTTCCCCAGACAGCATTAAGCTTTTCAAATAGACTATTATGTTCTTCGCCTAAAGTTGCTTTTAAAATTTCTTTCAGGATTGTCAAGATAAACAATAGTGATCTGGTTGTTGGAAACTTAAACTTGTTTAATTTAAACAACTATTTCCATCTTAGTATACCTAAATATGACGTTCTACACAGTAAGCACAAAGAGCAAAATGGGTGAGTAGTATTCCAACTCAGGTGGTGGACAGGGTCAAAGTGCATGTAGTAGCTGGCACTCATTTTATGGCAGCATTACTGGAGCAGATTTACTTAGATGACGTCAGTGGCTCTGAGCCAGTTTTTCCTTTTAAGAACCACTCTCCATGGGCCTCAGCAGTCCCTGCTGAAACTATTGAGCAGCAGCGCGTACTCTGAAATTCCCTTTCTAGATCAGGTTTAGCTCAGGGCACACACATTCTGGACGTCTGCAGGAGAGCAGCTCTTCTACCACGACAGGGGGAAACTGATGCATTGATGTGATTCAGCCACCGGCACCCCATCCGATCACACATTTAATAACTGTATCATTATTCAAACTAACACAGACAAGCTCTTTCATGAGAATAATAATATTGAGCATCATTTCAGTTCAAATTTAGACACAGTTTTACATCATAGTTATATAAGGACTAAGTCTGAAGTTACAAATCAAGTTTCTAACGGGCAGAGACTGAAATCCTCCACACAAAAACAAACTATGCTAAAGCTGCAAAAACGGACCAGTAGTGTACAACGTTATGTGCCAAGCAATGACACTGTTCTGTACACTTTTTTTTCCAGCACACCACCTACAAAACACGCAAAATAAAAACTTGAGGTGATTCTGCACCTACCTCTTCCACTGTAGTTTTACTTAAGAAATATAACAAAGTGGAAACTATGCTCACAGATCATTTGCATCCTCACTGCCAGACCACAACACCATTCATTCACATTGATCCATCAGGGGGGTAAGAAGTGAAGAAATTAGCAAAAGCACACGGGCACATAGCTGCAGCCTCTATTCCATCAGAGAGGAGCTTCGAAAGGACGGACTTTTATTCACAGCCAGGCTTCATGCCAGCCACGCAGACACAGACATTTCTAAAAGAAAGATATTCTATGATTATCAGTTTTGTGAGTATTGTAATCTCTAATATACGTTTAGTCATGCAGGTAGTGTTAATCATTTATTAATTGATAAAAGTGCATCAAAAGATCATATGTATGTATATGTTTTAATTTAATAATTGTCTTCTATCAATATTCTATGCAAAGACAACGAGATTTGCAGTCTGTGCACGCTATTAATACCAAGAAGAAAGAAAAAAAACTGAAATAAAACAAAATTGCCAGAGTAAATTACATCTTCGAAAAAAAATGTGCTACAAAATAGTTATCTGATACAACTTCTGACCAAAATGCTGTTCTTAACAAGAGAAAGAAAGAGGTCTCACTTGGCTCCAAGAAGTAACACAATCCACTTTGTGCTTCACAAAAGCGCATTATTCTGTCCACACTTCATCACAGATAGACTACACTGTGCAGCTCTGCCCTCTGACCCGGACGACGCAGCGAGAAGAAAGCCAACCTGAACAATGAGGATAGATGTCCCTCAGCTCGAACCCTTCTCATTCAGAAATGTATCTGGATCTGCCTCCATGGACAATGATCCAACACGAAATTCAAAATATACATATTTTAAGTATACTTTTATTCATGCATATTTGCCTAAATATTCTATTCTATTCTACGTTCTCCTGGTCATGCTTTAAGTGCATTAAAGTAGACCAAAAAATAAGTTTCAGAGTTTTTTGCTCTTTTTTTTTTTTTTTTTTGGGTCTAAGTTTCTGAGTTGAAGTCCACAGCCAATGCAGGCACAATAAGCTGTTCTTGTACAAATGTTATGCAGGCTTCTCTCCAACAGGTCCACCAGTTGTATAATATAAAATAAAACAAAGCCATTGTTTTTTTTTCCCTTCTTCTTGGTAAGCTGATTTACTGTGACATACGGTTACACCTGACAGCAGTCAAGCTGATTTCCAAACACTAATTGCAAGAATTTAGTGTTCTTTATCAGATTTTCTTTTTTAAGTTGCAAAAATCTGACAGGTTCAGAGACACCCCTTGCACTCAGAGCATGTCATTTAATCTTTTGTAACTGTTCCTATTTTTCCATGTAAACATGTTTGTAACCTAAATGAAGTATTTAAAAACAGAGCTGACAGGTGACCAAATAGGTTTGCGTGATTTGATGCATCGTTCTCACCTGAACTAATAATCTATAAAAAACAACTTGATTGAAATGCATCAGGTTATCAGAGCTATGTCAGCAACAAAGGCAGAACAGATAAAGTGTGAAATCCAAAAATATGTAGGAACTCAAAAACTACCTGCCCATATTCAAAATCTTATCTAGTTTTTATGTCTGTATACATCTGCATGATTTATCCACTGATGTGTTACATCTCTTAGACTGTTGCAGAAAATAAACTGAATCCATTTTATTTTAAATCGCATGTTCTTTAGTTTGCTTAGAGTTAGTCTTCCCAGCAAAGTTAAGGGCAAAGGGCATGTGCTAAAAAATTTATGTAAAGCCTTGAAAAGTATTATTCGTCACATCACAACCATATGCTTATGTATTTTGTACAACAAACCAATACACAGTAGCGCATACAGTTGTGGTCAAAAGTTTACATACACTTGTAAAAAACATAATGTTATGGCTGTCTTGAGTTTCCAATAAGTTCTACAACTCTTATTTTTCTGTGATAGAGTGATCGGAACACATACATGTTTGTCACAAAAAACAGTCATAAAATTTGGTTCTTTCATAAATTTTTTATGGGTCTGCTGAAAATGTCACCAAATCTGCTGGGTCAAAAATATACATACAGCAACAAAATTTGTCAATTTTGGTGATGTAGCGAGTTGTGTCAATCAAATTAGCTTCATGTCATGGCCTCTTCACTTCTTGTAAGTGATTCTGATTGACTACAGCTGTTGACTTCTCATGAGCCCATTTAAATAGGGCTCATTTGACCCAGTGATTAGACTCAGCTACAAAAGCTACAATGGGAAAGTCAAAGGAACTCAGTGTGGATCTGAAAAAGCGAATTATTGACTTGAACAAGTCAGGGAAGTCACTTGGAGCCATTTCAAAGCAGCTACAGGTCCCAAGAGCAACTGTGCAGACAATTATACGCAAGTATAAAGTGCATGGAACAGTTGTGTCACTGCCACGATCAGGAAGAAAACGCAAGCTATCACATGCTGCCGAGAGGAGATTGGTCAGGATGGTCAAGAGTCAACCAAGAATCACCAAGAAGCAGGTCTGCAAGGATTTGGAAGCTGATGGAACACAGGTGTCAGTCTCCACAGTCAAGCGTGTTTTACATCGCCATGGACTGAGAGGCTGCCGTGCAAGAAAGAAGCCCTTGCTCCAGAAAAGGCACCTTAAGACTCGGCTGAAGTTTGCTGCTGATCACATGGACAAAGATAAAACCTTCTGGAGGAAAGTTCTCTGGTCAGACGAAACAAAAATTTAGCTGTTTGGCCACAACACCCAGCAATATGTTTGGAGGAGAAAAGGTGAGGCCTTTAATCCCAGGAACACCATGCCTACTGTCAAGCATGGTGGTGGTAGTATTATGCTCTGGGGATGTTTTGCTGGCAGTGGAACTGGTTCTTTGCAGAAAGTAAATGGGATAATGAAGAAGGAGGATTACCTCCAAATTCTGCAGGAAAACTTAAAACCATCAGCCCGAAGGTTGGGTCTTGGGCGCAGTTGGGTGTTCCAACAAGACAATGACCTAAAACACACATCAAAAGTGGTAAAGGAATGGCTAAACCAGGCTAGAATTAAGGTTTTAGAATGGCCTTCCCAAAGTCCTGACTTAAACCCCATTGAGAACATGTGGACAGTGCTAAAGAAACAGGTTCATGCAAGAAAACCATCACATTTAGCTGAACTGCACCAATTCTGTCAAGAAGAGTGGTCAAACATTCGACCTGAAGCTTGCCAGGACCTTGTGGATGGCTACCAAAAGCGCCTAGTTGCCGTGAAAATGGCCAAGGGACATGTAACCAAATACTAATGTTGCTGTATGTATATTTTTGACCCAGCAGATTTGGTGACATTTTCAGCAGACCCATAATAAATTTATGAAAGAACCAAATTTTATGACTGTTTTTTGTGACAAACATGTATGTGTTCCAATCACTCTATCACAGAAAAATAAGAGTTGTAGAACTTATTGGAAACTCAAGACAGCCATAACATTATGTTTTTTACAAGTGTATGTAAACTTTTGACCACAACTGTATAACTGTTCCCCTTCCAGCTGGACAGCGATCCTAAATATATAAATCAAAATCACAATGAAATAGCTTAGATCAAAGCCTATTTGTGTCAGAATGGCCCAGTCAAAGTCCAGACCTAAATACAATTACTAATCTGACAGCTGTTCTCAGATGCTCCCCATCCAATCTCAATGATGTTGAACTGAGGTAAAGAAAGACAGGCAAAATATTCATTCCTAGATTTTCACAGCTGGTGGAGACGTACTGCAAAATACATGCAGCTGTAATGACAGTGAGATGTACACATTATCTATTCAGAAGAGCTTTTTTTTTTTTGAAAAAAATATTGTTTCCTTTCTACTTCAGTTTTGTACAACGTTAACTTGGCCTATCACACAAAACATATTCAGGTTTGTGGCTGTCACCTGGCATAATGTGAAAAAGCTCAAGGAGTAAAATAGCTTTGCAAGACATAATTTTGTATGCATGCATCTGTGTTATAATTTGATAACGCATATGTTTTGTTTTCCTCCAAGATTGTTATTAAGCATTTCCCAAAAGTCTGAGAAAACAATGAGGTACAAAAACTGAAAAATTATAATTGCACCACTGTAATAATACAAAAAAGAGTAGCTAATAAAAGCTGAGCTCTATTAAAAAAGTATTTCTTTATGAAGGAGAAAAGTTGTCCCCAGAGTCCAATGTAAGTGGATGAAATCAGTGTAACGGAGCTGGATTGCAGCTGGACAGGGAGGGGGGCACTCTAGTTTTAGCTGAGCAGGCATTTCCCAAAGCAGAGAAAGGAAAAGGACAACAGTGAAGGAAACCCCAGATTAAAGCGCTATAAACTCCATATAGTCTGGTTTCAGTTCAAATAAGTCGGCACAGGGCGTTTTATAGCTTCAAATAAAAGGAATAGTCGGTTGTAAAAAGGAGGGAGTTGCTGATAAATTTAGTTAAATTTTCTCTCATTAACAACAAACAGGAAAAATCTCGAGAGATCCCATTTTACTACGGTTTCAGAATATTAAAAAAGGGTCACAGAATGTGCAAAGCTGTTAAACTCAGTTGCCCTGTTCAGACGAAGAGGACAGATTTGATATGAAACAATAAGGAGTTTTTTTTTCCCACTGTTCAGTCGGTTTTGTTACTTGCAGTAACAACATGGAGAGCAACACACGGGCGGTTGAGAGATAAATCACAAGCAAGCGTTCAAAAAAAAAAAAACACACACACACACACAGGGACACAAAACAAACAAACAAAAAAAGCGATACTTACACGGGTAAAACTTCGACGGCGATTTTAAAACAGCGCCGTCAGCCGAGCTGAAGCAACAAGTCTCCCCGCCGTGTTTCTTTCTTTCTCCGAGGTGGTCCGAAAATGCTCCCACAACTCCCGGCCGAGCCAACTACGGAGAGAAAAACAGCAACGTTTTCAACCGTCATCTTGTCCCAAAAAAAAAAAAAAAAAAAAGCTTCAATTCCTCTTGTGTATTTATTTTTTATTCGCCCTGAATCCAAAGCGAGTTTTCCCTGCAGCCTGACACGGGTCAAACGCCACCAGAGGCTTTTATAAGGGGCGTAGGATCAGGGCTTCTTTTCAAAAAATGTGAAAAATGTCAAAGATTTTCGCTGCCGTGTCAAAGCCGTGGGCTACAGCAGAGTGTTTAAAGTGAGCACCCTGTTGCAACAGCGGCCATCTATCCCCACCGAGGAAACAAACGACCAAACCTTACTTCACCAGATGGGATATTTCCTAAATACCTAAATAACATAACATTTTAATACATTGTGCAGTCACTCTAAGACACCTAAACTAACCCTCGGGAGCAGAAGTCTACAACCAGTTTGCATACCTGCAACTACAAATGAAACTTACCTCGTTATTGATATCTCATTTACAAATGTCCCTTTCTTTTGCTAATGTGATGTTAGTGGGTATTTTGAATACTATGTCAAGTTATTCTAGTGTTTCTGGGCCAGCCAGGAAAGGTGTAGGTGAATCGCTTCGCGCACTGACAGAGATGCGAAGAATGTTCGGAATGAGAGCAGGAATGAAATGAACGCAGGGAGCGAGTTTACGCCGGGGCGGAGCGAGAGGTGGCGTCATCCCGGGCCCAGCGGCCAGCAGCCAGCCCGGGCAGTAGGCAGCAGCAGCAGCGGCGAAGCGGCAGCAGCGCAGCGGGGACTGGGAGGAGGAGGAGGCACTAAACATCCCAGGAGCTGACGCCTTCAGGGAACAACAAAAAACTCCGAATTCTTAGCTTCGCAGAATGAAACCAGCTGCATGCCACGGAGGCAAAGCGAAAAGAAGAACAATACAAACATTGTTTTCTCACTTTTAATCACCGCTTTACAGTTGTAAAGCTGCCCATGCACTGCAATCATTAATACGCTCTCATTTGGACATTCAATAAGGTTATAGATCTTATCTTTTTTACAGTCTGAGAATCTGAGTTGAAATGTTAATATTTAATACATTTTTTTTTATGAGAATACATATTTCACCAGGTGCTGCTGAGCCAGGGATATCTACTCTGTTGAACGTTGCATTGGATAGAAATAAAATTAGTTAACTGCAACACAAAATGTGTCGAAAACACCACAGATACTCCCCCATGTCCGATGAAAAGACGCAGCTTTGAAAGTAAAAACTAAATAAATAAAAAAACTGACATTTTTTTATAACACTTTCTTAAAACACAACAAACACAAAAAACTATCCAAATCCACCTGGCTCTATAAGAAAATATAAGAGCTCATTTTTTATTAACTGCAACTGAATTTTTTTTTATTTTATTTTATTTTATTTTTTTGCTTTGCTGGTGTCATTTAGCACAAACTCCATTTTAGGACTATTTTAATTCCAATAACGATGAGCTTGATTCCATTAACGAGAATGACTCCAAACACAGTGCGACAGGAAACAGTGAAGACACACAGCTCCAGTCCTGCCTGAACAAGTTGTTCATCAGAAGCCAGGGTTTTGACACCGATCCCCAAGAAGAAATGCCTGTATGAAGATGGACGACTGCTCCTGTGAGGACATCCATCAACACCGTTTAACGTCTGTCTCTGCATGTTCAGGTTTAAAAGACCACTGCTTTTCCATCCAGCTATCTGCATAGTGAAGTAGTTCCAAATATCAAAGCAACTAATATCATGTCACCCAGAAAAATATTGAACAGTATATTTGGTAAGACACTGAAGAAGAATGTAAAAGTGCAGCTGGAGCCAAAACTGGCAATTTGTCAACTAGTGTTGCTTAGAAGCAGTGCTGTGTTCTTAGGCTTCAAGGTTCTTGTGAAGTTGTGTTGGTTCACGGTGGAACACTTTGTGATTTTTATATCTTAAAAGGTGCTGCATAAATTACATTTTATTTACTTAGTATATTCGCATGTGTCCAGTGTCAGAAGAGGGGACGTGTAAGAGGATCTGAGTCATTTTCAGTGTCCTGGAGGGACAGAATTTGCTAGTTGTTTCACCAAATGATAACAGCTAAACTGTTGAAAGAAATGAAATCTTCCTGTTTGTAGTGGCTGTATTAAATCTGATCATTCTCACAAATAGTAAAGAAGAACAGTGACTTTCTGTTTAGTCAGAAAGCGGTAGTGTGGTGTACAGTATGCTCTTGTTGTGTAAGTTGCATTAACTAATTTATGAGACAAGAGACCAATGAGTAAAAGTGAAAAATCTGTTGAGGATGTCTGCTGCTGATGTCTAAATGTGTTCTTAAAGTTTTTAGTGCTCATTAAACCCAGAGTTGTTCTCGTCGTTAAGATTAAATATGGACAGGAAAATAGGAAAAAAATAATAATTTGGGGGCTGAATGTGAGTGATGACTGGCTAAGCTTAAATCGCCAAAAAAAAAAAGACATCCTGGACGTCTGGTGTTTGGAGAAACTCACAGTTTTCATTTTACAATTTATTACATTTCAACTGGAGATACCCTGAACAAGTTAATTTACTTGGAGTGAACAAACTTCTCCTCTTTCAAAGGAATACGGGAACCAAACTTTTCACATTGATTACTTTTCAATAGGTTGTTCTAACTCAACTTTAAAACCCTTGTCATTATTAACTGCAGCCACTCCTGGATTGGCTGCTTTGCAACGCCAGACAACAACATGTCAAGTCCAACTGTGCAGAGGTATTTTTTTTTTAGCTTGTTTCAAACAGTTTTGATATGTTTTACAAAAAAACAATCTGTGAATCGGCGAGTTAATAATCTGGAGGCATGTTTCACAGAAAAATCTGCATTTAGGTGAATCTGAACTGAAGCACAGGCAATCAAACACGGCAATGACAGAAGTTAATTTACTGACTGCGTATGAACAATTTTGTTCAAACCAAATCACTTCCCCCATCAGTTATTTTTACTGAATCTCACAAACCATTAGCAATTAGTAAATTATAAAGAATGACTTAGCTGAGCAAAAACAGACCCAGATGTATTTTATATCATATAAACTAACCATTTACTGTCAAACACATACTTACACTTACTTTACAATATGTCATATCACCATAATTAACTTCTGTTTTAACCCCATTTCCAAACAATGAGTTATCATAGTAATAAAAAAGATAACTCTTCATTGCCTTTCATATCTGTGTGTAGAACCCTACAAAATGCCTCAATTTTTACTGTGACTCTCAATATTCACTCAATTTCACACTGAGAAAAATATGTCAGAGAAGTCTAATTTGAAAGCCAATTTGGGGCATCATAGATAACTACACCTGGATTATTAAATACACGCTTCACAGAACTTTACTCATCTGTTCTGAACCAGGAAAGCAGTAGTGTGTCTATTGCTCCCCCTGCCCCCCATTCCTGTTACTGGGCTTGAAAAGGCTGGTCTGTGCTGCGGCAATGCTTTGATTTGACCCTGCTCCGTCAAAAAAGGAGAAGGTAATGGTGCAATAGAATTAGTCTGATCTTGTTCACTTCACTCACATATGCCCTGCTGCTGCCACATTCTGGCCTGGTCTGGTTCAGCCTGGCCTGCAACCTCCTCTAATCAGATCGCCGTGTAAGGCCAGGTGCTCTCCTGGCTCTCCGCTTAGACTGCTCAGCCAGCCACACTGATTCACTTTATTCAGAGATAAGAGAGAGACTAGTGAGGGCCACTTACAGGTTAAACGAAAAGGAATGGGCCAGCCCACCGCTCAGCCAATGCAGCTTCTCCTCTTTCTATATATTTATGTTGCACTCGTGTTGTTTAATGTGTTTATTCTTTATGTGTCAAAGCACATAAAGAAAATGTGTTTTATGACACAAGGCTACATTCACTTTTTATTTACTGATCTTACCTGGCTAATACATTTTCACATTCCTAATTACAATTTTTATTTATTTATTTATTTATTATTTTTATTTTATGCAAGTCATTTAAATAGAATAGAATATTCTAACCCCAGTAATGTTTTAAAATGAAATCATGTACTGGAGAAAGCCTCCAGTTTGATGTAGGAGAGTGAACTGTAACTGATCAGCGTTTTCAGAAGTGAGCCAACTGTTGAAAATGGGCAAGCTTTGCAGGGTTTTCTTGTGAATCTGCATGGTTTCAAAAATGAAAATGAAAGCAGTCAAAGGCAGTAAACATGATTGGGCATATGCAGTAAAATACAGTGGGGATGAGAGTTTCCATGGTGACACAATAACCCAGTTTTTGTGTCCACTTTTTTCATATCAGGGTCTCTTTCCATCACCCCTTAAAGTGGCAGAATGATCTTAAAGCACTGGTTGCAGACTAAATAAGGTGTGAGGAGAGCATCGTCTTATAAGCAAATATCAATCAAAACATGCTTGTGGCTGTGTAAGGGGAAAAAAAATAAAGTTGAAAGTAAAAACAAGATGCGCTGGCAGTAAGACTCGATCCTCTCTCAGGATGATGATGCCAAAAATTGAAAACAACAATCTGAACACTGTTACAGCTAAAAGTCTCTGAACTGCTGCACAGATAATTACTGGGTCAAAATCCAAAAGCCTCACTTTTAAACCATCTTTACTTATAGACCAGTAGTTGCTCAGAACTCTACTGAATTTAATTATCTTCCTTTTTGGATCAAAAGACCTCAGCTGCTGAATCATTCCCTAGTTTGATGGCCACAGTGCTCTGGTTTCCATGGTTATCTGCTGTGGTCAAAGGGAACACAGCCTCTGAAAGTTAAAATACTGCTATATCACTAATTGAGCTTTCTTTTAAAAGCATAGCTATACCTATTCCATTGATGCTTCTTGACTTTGGTCACTTTAACTCATTATTTTCCTATATTACTCTGCCAAATGGCTATATGACTCAAGTCAAACATCTCAACAGATTGCGAAAGAGCAAATATATTATTTTAGTCATAAAGCTATGAATATTGAAATGTTTAAAACATGCAACTTAAATAATTCCCAATCAGTATTTACCTTTTTTATTTTTATTTTTTTTCAAAAGAGACATTAGTTTTTTAAAACCCTGTGAAGAAACAAAGGGTTTTTGTAACCATCTAACATGTTATCTGGATCCTCAATGTCTAACAGGGTGTTGTTCCAAATCAGACACTGACTATACCAAAAAGTGATTTTAATTAGGAATATGATGAACAGATGTGTATCTGCTTATTTGCAGCAAAGAAAATTAATGAAGTTTGCACTTATACACAAACTCTAGGTGAGCAACAAGGAAAGTAAAGCTTTGAAGAGGATATGTGTAGTCAAAGTAAAATCAACCAATGTCTATTTTCATGTCATTCAACTGAAGTGAAAACAGAAACAAAGCAGAATTAATAGAGATAAGAATTAAGGAACACAAATAACAAAGCCCAAAACAAACTCAAATTACCAAAGACCCTAACACTTCAGCTACAGGTAATATATTCCAGGTTCTGATCCAAGAAAGTGGTGTCAAATCGAACAGTCTAATTGTATCAGTATTTTTGCTTCCCACACCATAAGTGTGGTCAATATCTGCTCTCTGTGTCATTCCGTTTTTATTTACCCTTAACTTCATTTGTGAAAGCAACCAGCATTTGAGGTTGGAGTACATTACAGGTCTATAAACTTGTGACTTGTTACTTAAAGTAATTTCTTACATTTTTCATAGACTGGCATAAAATGGTATTTATGCACCATCAAACCATTGTTTTCTTTGTCATGTTTTGTGAATTTAGCCAAATTTAGCCAAAAGAAATGGGAATAGTTTGTGTCCTTCCTTGCAAGGAAGCATGCCTATATATATAATTTACAACTAGTTCTTTGTTGACGTGTCTGTTTGGCTTTTTTGCCAGAGGTTTTTCTCCTTTCGAAAACAATAGTGAGAAAATCTGTAGAAATGAAGGCGAGACTGACAGAAAATTCACCTGATAGATAGTTGTACAGGACTAATGTCTTGCTTTTTTATTCAATAAATGACAAAACCAGATATCCACTTAGTATTATCTATAAATGACTAGTACATGGTTTTCCACAAAGAAACATGCAATATTATCTGCTCAGTTTGGTAGAACTTCCAATATCTCAACATTGCAGATTTGCTAAGTTATTATTATTATTTTTTTTTTTTTAGAACAAGGTGATTTATTATTGTACTTATCAAAGCAGACCCAGAGACAAAATGTTGAGGAATGCAAGACCAAACTAAATTTATTAAAGCTTTTCATTTCGAGTTTAATTCCAATGTGAGAGAAAATATTTGTCTTCATTTGAAAAAATACTCTGAAGGTCAACTATTTTGTTGAACTGATTCTCAGTTGTACCAACTACAGCCATCAACGATGCTCCAACCGTTCAAGAATTGTGTTGTTTTGATAACCTAAAGAAAGTTTTTGAAAAGCCTGCCATCCCTATGAATAAAAGAAAAACAAAAGATCACCCTGTTCTACTGAGCAGCTGAAATCAGGAAGAAGTAGGAAAGCATTTCTCTTTCAGATCAACAGCAATCGGTTCTTCAGCTCATAGTCAAAAACTCTTTCTACTCTCACGTTTCTAAATAGGAGCTCACCCAACATTTCAACACCTAATTTATAGTTGTGAGTTTTTATCAAATGACAAAGTCACCATAAAACCAAAACACCAAATTGCATCAGATATTACATACCACGTGTACTAGCACACAGGAGTATGCAGTCGCAAAACGGATAGTGGAGGAGTGATTGAAAAATGTGTCACTCGATGGAATTATGTTAAATCCTAATAAACACTGCACTCCCTGTTTTTTATCACAGTTAAACAGTTTGCATACATGGTTGATACCTACAAATCTCTTTATCTCATTTCAATGGTGCTGCCAATGGGCTGCAGACATTAAAGGCAGATTGTTGCATAACCAATGTTTGAAATGTGATTATGACCAGATGTGCACTCCGATTGTATCTCAGGCAGAGGATTTTTTGATATCACACAGATGCCTGTTTCCTTTTTATTTTTTTTTCTTCTTTTTGTATGTTGTGCTTCACAAAACAACTAACACTATTGTCAAATTTCTCCTATCTGGCACAAAAAAAGCTTTTGGGCTCCAAAATTATGACACACACACAAAAAAAATGTTCCCTACATAATTTTTTTTTTTCTGGTGTGTATATTTTTAAAAAGGGGTGCTGATTTTCTCTGGAGATTTTCAAAATCCACAAACCTGCACTTACACGTCCACACAGAGACATGATAACAGCGGAAAACATGGATAATTTTTGTGAAATATTCCCGTTCTGTCGCCTTAGCACAAATCAATAACAAGCACATGCGAGCTCCAAACCTTTAATAGACACTCATCCCCAGTTTCGGCTCTGCCAAGTATACACTTTTTCAGGGTGTTTTTCTTAACTGCTTGCTGAACCGCTGTTGTCCTATAAAAAGGCCAGCGAGAGACTGTGGTCTTAGTAGGTGCAGAGAGGCTTATTAGATATGAATACAGTGGTATATAAAGGCAGATACAGGGCTGTAATTACACCTAATGGCTGGAAATGCTCCTGTTCAAGACATCTTGGTGTATGATGTCTGATTATGGGTGATCATTTTCTGCTTTTTGGTGAAAAAAGCGCAGCATCCAGGTACTGGGCGCCACAGATGATAGAGGTTCAGAACAATAGGCTATTGAAATGCATTGTCACAATCCAAGCTTAAATGTCAGAGGAGGAGGCTGGCAAGACAACCTGGACTTAGTTCATGTGAACACCTACAATCGAAATTAGGGGCACCGAACTGGGAGTGATTCTGACATAAACTGTACAACTTTAAAATTATACGACTTTGTATTTTGTGTTTTTATAAACCATTATGTAAAAAAAAAACAGCATACTTCTTTTTTTAGCTAAAAATCAGACATAATGCCAATTTATTCATTCACTTTAAATTAAACTTCTTCAGAAAAAATCTTAAAAAAAAGGGTTTCTTTTTCCTAGAATCATTGCATATTTTGTGTTGAAGATTTATTCTAGTCTGTTGAAAATATGTATGAATACTTTAATAAAACAAGACAGAAAGCATTCTCCAGCTGCCAGTAATCAGATTTATCCCCAGCTGCCATCCTTTTATTTTTATTTTTTCCAACAATGAAGACCTGGAAAGAGGGCACTGGGTTTGTTTAACCCAAAACATCAATCACACAGGAATAAAACATCTTAAATCCTTTTCAGTGATACAATAAGAAAAACTAACTAAAGAGGGAGGAAGAGAACGAGACGTGTGAAAAGTGTTAAATATTAGGATAAGAAAGTTGTCAAGGTTGAACAATGGAAAAAAAACAAGACTTAATTTTCTAAGGAAAATGGATACATAACACATTATAACTGCTCAAGGCTCTTAGAACTGATTTGAAATATCACTGGAATAATAATAGTCAAACCGAATAAAAGGATTTAATGACTTTCCTTCAATTCCTGAGTCATTTTGAATGAAAAAACACTATTGATTCTGCACAGGTGTGCAGTGTATCAGATAGTCAAATAGTGTGACATCATAAGTCGGCAAGTCTAATAAATCTAACTACCAACAACACCAACACAGTGGTTAAGGAGTATTTGTGCCACGTTTGGTGCTTGTGTCACCATTTTAATGGTTGATTCAGTTACCTGATCCACTGATAAAGGTGTTCAGAAGTAAAAGCAATAGGTGAGAGAAGTGGAAAAAAATAATAAAGCTTCCATGTTAGTGTAATTTTGATTTCCAAAGTTTGCTGTTTGGCATCAGGGGAGCTGAAAGCCTCCAGAGATGTAAGACATAAGACGTGTAACAAAGGTCAGGAACTGAAACTCTGTACATGGACATTTTTTATTTTTATTTTTTTACAGTCTTGAACTCAGCTGGTATACCTCCAGTTGGATTTAATTAAATTATTTAATAAAAAAAAGAGTTTTACTTCTTAATACACAATAAATATTTTAACTTAGGCTTCATGCAAGCAAACCTAAATATGACGCATCGCATCAGGACCACAATATGTAAACAGTTTTGAGTAACTCTAGAATACTCTATCTCCAAAAGGAGACCTCTTTACAAAGGCTCTGCAGAGATCATTCACCTTCTGAGTTTTTTTGTTTTTTTTATGAGTATTTTTGACAGCAGAATTTCTACCTGAACTAATCCTGAGAGTGAGACATTTCTTTAACCACTAAACCATGATGAGCAGCTAAGAAGTCATTATGCAAAATGCAAATCAGGTCAGGATGTCAGTAGAAATTACCTCATTTAACCCTCAATGGATTATGACATACTTGGGTAAAAAAAAAGAAGGAAAAATTACATTTAATCAGTGTTCTTCTGCTATTGAAAAAAAAAGTATTAATTCAGCCTTTTACAGACTTATATTGTGTGCCCTGTTGTTTCACTCTTTGAAATATCATTATGAGCTGCATTAACACTGAGCTCTTTATCCAACCACATAAATAAAACACACAGAAGAAAAACATCTTGTGTAATCGTATCAAAAGATTTGGAATAGGTTTCCTAAAATATTCCTTTTGGCCCATCACTGTAATATCTATTCTCCTTATTCACCCACTTGAATTAATAATCTTGAAAAATAATTTAATGGAAGGAAGGGTAGCCGTGCCACCCTCTCATCTATTGTTTTCATCTACGAGTCCCATTTTTCCGACTGCTGCATCCGTCCTTGTGGAAAGCCTCTTTAGCTGATATAAATCAGAGCACATCAGTAGGCTGAAAAAGAAAACCGGACTTCTTTCAGTTAATTCCAACATCAGGCTGCATCTGCGGCTACACACGTTCACATACATGTTGAATTTTATAAGCAAACCCCCACAGGAGACGTTAAAAAGATCTTTGAACAGAAAATGAGAAAATGCGGTGATGTTTTCATAATTCTGACCTGACTTTCCTTAGGACAAAAAAAAATGCAAGTAATTAAAAATCACATTGCGTAGAGAAAGTTCACCTCTCTCTGATTTACAGACGATTAAATAGCGTTATTCTATACACGGTTTAATTATTAAAATCCTTTAGAAAAACACTATGTGAAACAGTTAAAATATGTTTCAATTAGTCGATGCAGTGGAAAATATTCCCAGAATTTAGTATCACTTATCAGCTTTTTTTTATATATAATTTAGTTCAGAAATATAATTGCATTATTAAGAAAAGCTATATTTCATTCCACTTTGAAAACTGGTAAATGACAAGTATGTGGAATGCAATTAAAGTAATAATCCGTGACATTTTTATCTAAATTGATTTTCACGTCCTCATTTCGAGTCCATTTACCAGAAATATGGTTTCTTTTAATAGCTTTTCTATACAACTATGTACAGCACATAATGCACAGCAATTATTTGTCTTTCTGCCTACCTATATGGAGAAAATGATCAAAATTGAAATGATAACATCCCGGCACTAAAGCAACAATGCACAAGACTGAACAACATTTTTTCTACCTTGTTTGGCGTGCTGCAGAGGCATGATTTGAGCATTTTGATGGAATTTCTTTTTTTTTTTTGCTTCAGGCGCCATGTAGAAATCTGAAGGACTTTGGTTGTGTTGAAGGCTGTCATGTTTGTCCTTCTTGATTAGATTTTAAAAATGCAATTACAGCTATGTGTGTGAGGTTCCCAGCACCAGCTGAATCCAGGAGACATGTCCAAAAACATTTTATTTTATTTTATTTTATTTTAACTTCTTCAAGGATCCTGAGCTGCATTTTTCCACTTAATAAATTCACATTGACAGTCGTCCAGTGCTGAGTTATGGAATTGCAGAACAACTTGTGGAACCACAGATGCAAAGGGAAGATGAGCTTAATTCAAAAAGCCTCCTGAGAAAAGGAAGAAACATAAATCTTGGGGGAGTGGAACCATAAAGTATCTAATCAATTGAGAAAAAAACAGATGTTTTTTTTAAGTTCAAATTAGTATTTTTAATTTCTTTTGTTTTGCCAAAATTGCCATTGAAATAAAAAAAAGATCTGTCATCTTAATAAAAAAGAGAAAACAGGAAATAGACACAACATTGTATAGCAATTCTGCAATTTATTGGAGCTTAAAATAGATTTCATAGTTTTATATAATAGGCTTGTAAGTAAACAAACTTAATCATTAGTAATATGTTGCCTTTTCATTCAAATACCTGAAATAATTTTGATTTTCTTTGTAATCTTTTCCTTTTTGTTGCCAATTTGGCACCAAAAGAAAAAAAGACAAATAAGGACATCTTCCACCCTCTTGAGATTCTTTCAGTTCTTGTTGCAAATTTACTCAGTTGAACATGAGCATGAGTAAACAGCTGGGTCTTGCAAAACTGTACAAAAAAATGTAAAGAAATAAAAGAAGGAAAACAGAATCTCATTGAGAAGGCATGCAAAACAACACAACATTTTCAAGAAATCGCACTTGTTAGAATGACATGTAAAATATGTTAATAAATTTGGCATAAAGTCATAAAAAAAGGGAAATGGGAGAAACAAATTAAATAATCTGCCAATAATTTTATTGCAGTCACAGAAGTACAACCAACCAAACCATTCATTTGGGTAAAAAAAAAAAAAAAAATTAAAACATAAAAGATCATCTTTTGCACTATGCCCTCTGTTGTTTGCGATTTCTTCAATACAAAGACCATATTGTTGTCAAAATGATCGTTTAAATGTTAAAAATTCCTAGACTAAGATAGATGCGGATGAGAAGAATCAAACAATCTCAGTTTTAATTTTCCTTTCTAGTAAGTAGCTTTAGCATTGGCCTATTTGTGCAGCTGTTTCTGCCGTCGAACCAGCAGAAGCAGCAGCTGCACTCTTAAAGACAGCGAGCACAGCTCCACTTATAAGTCAGCAGGTTAAATGCAGCAGGCAGAACGGAGGCGCTGAATGACCCCACTCATGATGTTCCTGTGTGGCAACATGAGAGCGAGAGGTTCTGTGCTGGTCCTTTTGTCCAGTTTCCTCTAGTTTCTGTTTGTTCATATTCTGCACGGTAAAGCCAGAAGTTTGCACTCACAGAATTGTGTAGTGTTCAGAATGGAGGAGAATGGTGAAATGAAAGCTGCTTTTTGACTTTCAGCCGAACATTTACATTGTTTGTTAACTCTGGCAGCGCTTTGTGTCTCCTCTGACTGATGAATTGTTTTTAAATGCAGGGTGATTTGCGTAAAAGTGCAAAAATAATGACATTTTTATTTTTAGATTTATCACTATCCAGCTTTTCCAGTTTTTTCATCAACTTTCACAGCTTCTGTAATTTCAATGCAATTTTCAGACTCTGATTGCTCCTTTGCTTGGAGGTTAATCATAGTTACTGTGCGGCCTGTTTTCTCTTCTCCTTTACTCTTTATGCATTTAAAGAAAAAGTCATTTATTGAACAAGAAAAAAGAGAAGGACGAGTTGTGAGAGGTCAGTAAACAGATTAGACTCTGCAGAGGTAAACACAACAAAGCAAACCTATCTCTGCCTCTGCTGGACATTTTGCAAAAATGTGAAAACAAACCATTTGTTTTGGTGAAAATTAATCTTCTTTTTTATTTTATGATTTAACCATCTCAAAAAAACTTTTGTTGTTGTTCATCAAAGACCTGTTTAGCATTTTTGATAACACATATCAGGCAAATAGTACAAATAATAGATTTATAAGAAATATCTAAAGATTAAATAAAACTCATGGGAAACACATTCTAAATTATCTACCATCAACATGACAGAATAACAGAATATAATTTTCTAATACTCCTGTTTTTATTGTGTGTTTGCATGCATGTGTGTGATTAGGTGTGTGCGAACGGGTGTGCGTATGTGTGTGTGTGTGGTGTGTGTGTGTGTGTGTGTGTGTGTGTGTGTGTGTGTGTGTGTGTGTGTGTGCATGAATTACTAATGTTAAAACCCCCAAAAAGTTGAACATTTTAAGGGATTAGTAGTCCAGAAATTTATTTAAATCACTGATCCGTTCCCATATCTCCGACAGAATTTATGACATTTTTTTTGCAAATTTCTCTTTAATAAATCTAAAATCTAAAATCTAAATTTATTTATTTGTATAGCACATTTCAGCAGCAAGGCATTTGCTATATAAATAAATATAAATATAGTTTTTGCATTTATTCCCCCTTCCTTCCGCTACCCCTAAATTAAATTCAGGTCGACGATCAGAGACTCTGCTGAGTCTCTGATTTTGCAACAATCCCTGCTCCTTGCATGTAGCAACATTATGTCAGTTTTTTAACTTTACAGCACGATGAATGTAGCAACTGTGGAGAGCCAAAAATAACTTTAAAGGAGCTGCTGAGATCCACATGGTCAGGTGGGAGAGTCTAGACACTGGACAACTATTTGTCTTGGACATTCCAACTCTGGTATTTTGGGAGCAGAGACAAGCATTTAGCTTTTATGGAAAGAAAGTCAATAAGTTAAATCCAAAGTTTGCAACAGCAAACGTGAAGGAAGGTGCTCTGGTGAGATGAAATCTAAGCTAATTATTTTGGCCTACATACCAAACATAGAGTGTAATAGGAAACTAAGACTGCACTTTATACAAATGAACAAAATATCCCCAGCCTGAAAGGGGGTGGCAGCATCATGTAGTGGGGATAATTTTCTCCAACAGGCACAAGGAAGCTGGTCATTGATTGGCTGGAGCATGAGTGAAGTTAGCAACATGAATCCTGAGAGAAAACCTTTTAAAGGCTGCAAACGACCTGAAACTTCAGAAATATGCGGTCAGAGCTACATAGGGCAGCTTAAGTGTGAAAATAGCTTCAGATATGAATCCAAGCAGCAGAACACCAAAATTGCTGTTCACAGATACTCCCCATTGAATAAAACTGAAAATGGCAAAGAATGATGGACAATCAACAGATGTAATCCAAAACATCTGCAGCTGTAATGAAAGGTGGTTCTTTAAGCCACTGACTCAGGTGGTGGTGAATAAAAATTCAGGTCTTGCTTTTCAGAATTTTCTTTGTAAAAACTACGTTTTATCTTCCTTTCATTTCAGAAATATGTGCTTTTTATGTCAATAAAATCCCACAAAAATGCACTGAAATTTGCATTTTTGTTATGTGACAAAATGTGAAAAATCTCAAGAGGTGTGAATACTCTTGTTTGCTGCACTCTATCTGTACATCTTTATAACAATTGTACTTTTGCACAGATTACTCTTTTCAATCAATTTTACTTTCACAAAATGGCTCATTGTGGGCAGGAGAACGTTGTTGCTCAAACAGCAAATCAGCATAGTGACAAGCTGCCTCTGCACGTGATGTAGGTAGAAAATATGGTGGGACGTGATGGAATTTAATATGAAAACTCTAATGTAAAAATAAGAAAAAATTTAGACACAAAATGTCCTGTTTTGCTCATAATTTAGCAACATAATCGGCATCAGTTCCTGTTTGGTCCAATTTTGTACATAAAAGAAAAGACACATTAACAAACCTACTTTTATTATAGAATCAGATGCCTGAATTATTATTATTACTTAAGTTTTATTCTTCTGTATTTAAACATACATTCCTAAGGAAATATTTCTTTCTGGTCGTAAATTGTCTCCTGTGCTCAAACTTTTAAAATCAAGGGAAGTGTTGTGCTTCAGACTGATCTCAAGATGTAAAACGAAGGGATTACTTTTATTTTTCAAAATATTTTTTTCGTAGTGAAATAAAAGGAGAAACTATTATTTAGAAAAAATATCTAAACATTCTAATAATTATTTTTATGGAATAAAATAATTCAAACAGTTTTGATAAGTTCATTTAAGATTAATTTCCTTAACAGCAATTTTGTTTTTATGATAATTATTGTTTTAATTTTTGTTTTTGAGAAATTGACGATCTGATGTCTGTGTTGTCAAGATAGCGCCGTTTTCATTTTAAATTATGCATCACAGCGCCCCCTTCTGGTATAGAGTTAAGTAAGATTTCCTGCAGACCAGTGAATTATTTCTGACATTTCATGCTGAAAAAACGTCAGTTCCTCATTGATCTATGTGCTAAATAATAAAATAAAAATGAGCAGATGCAAATAAAAGGAAAATAAATCCAATTTTGAATAATTAATTTTCCTTTCTGCGAAAAAATTAATTAAGAAAATTTTCATTCATATAGCAAATCATCTCTTTTCAAAGTCAAGGACCTTTTTTCTACGAACGATACAAAAGTGTCTTTATATGCTGTGGAAAGTCAGTGAAGGTTCAACCCTTGGAGTGTCTTGTGCATTTCTGAACAGTGTTCAAAACATAAGTGGATTCTGATTTTAAGTAGTTTTTTTTGTTTTGTTTTGTTAAAAAAAAGAGAGACAAAAACTTATATTATCACTTTTATTATCCAGTTTTTACTTGTCTCACTGGTACATCTTTTCTAACTACACATTGTCCTTATTTTTTTGCTCATTATGTTCAGAGTTTTGTGTAAATTTGTCAGACCAAGTGACTGCAGGCGAGGAATCCGGAAAGCACACGATTTTTGACATTGATTTTTTTTTTTTTAATTGATGGATGAAGAATTGTCTTGTTAATTTTGGTCAAGGAAAAAATATATAACAGCCTAAGCTGCTAAATATAATGTCATCTGATAAAAAGTGCCACCATGTGATGTACAACACTAGATCAGAGCAGCCCAACAAAATCATCCATACAATGATGATGAAGACATGAACAGATTACTTACAGACAGTTTAACATCTCTATAAAACCAAATTATCAGCAATGAGAAATAATGACGCTTAAGCTGTAACTCGCTGTCCTGGGAGCCACATCTCTTCTTCGTCAGCTTCTAAATGTAGGAGGCAAAAAATATGTACACAATTCAACAGAGAATGTACACTGTTAAATGTTTAGTTTTATTTTGTAAACTAAATAGATACATAAAGAACTGGGGTCTTTTTTGTTTGTTTTTTTTAGAAAGTCTTATAATAAAAAAAGTAATTTTATAAACTTTCACTCTTGTGAAAATGTGTGTCAAATACATTACAGCTTTTAGAATTAAATGGTCAATTATTAATTGAGGTCTTACAAAGATGGATATGTATGTTTAAATTGCTATTTATGACAACCATTAGGTATAGATTAAGCGATTTAAATAACTGAGGCAAATGACGTGTCATGAATTTATTGTTCTGCCATTTGGTGCTTTTGCCATCAAGCATCAAGTCAGTGTGAAGAACAAAGACTCTTGAGTTGTAATGAGTTGATCATTAGTGATCACTGAACATTTCGATTTTAAAAACAAATGCAATAAAAAATATGGTTGTTTCTGTAGTATTCAAGATAGTTAGCAAACAGCAAAGTACTGTGTAGTCACAAACATTGCTAGGGGGTTTTGCCACTGATTTAATGAGAAACAAACCATCAGAACAGCATAAAATCAAAAGTTTAGGGTTAGTGAGGAACACCTCAGTTTCCAAGTTTGAAATTCTGACTTAAGAAGGTTCTTCAGTTGAATTCTCCAGCTTTAAATTTTGGTATCAGTTTCTGGAGGGTAATTGCAAACAATTAAATTGGTAGTCAGCACCAAACAGCCAACATAGGCCTTTTGTTTACATTGTTGCATTATTAGAAACTTCTCAAAGTGAAGAGAATGGAGGGGTTGGGGGGGATAATTAAGAGCAGGCGGTGTTATTTGGAGCTGGACAGTAATTATAAAAAGGTGTGAGAAGCTCTGGTTTAGAACAAGTCACACCTTGTGAGTGTCAAAGTTTCAAGTCATGCTAAGTTAGCATAAGCAGCTTCCTCAGACAAATCAAGGACTGATAAAACACTGGAAACACAGAAGCCACGCATCAGACATGATTTTAGATAAACCAAACTCCACAGTTTGTCACTCGGATCAGACTGCGACAGTGAAGTGTTCACAGCACAAACCATGTGGCCATGCAGGGAATCACCTTCAAAACGTAATTTCTCCTAACCATCCGTGAGCTTCAAATGCTTCACAAAAGTCGTCAGCTGAGTGATAAAAGAAGAGAAACAGGAGCTGAAACACTGACACCGAAATAAGGACAACAATAAAACGCCTGAATGCACACAAGAATTTAATGTTTATGCAAGCATGATATCGACTTTCACAATGAGCCAATGACGTACAGATTCATTTGCATTAAAGATGTATAAATTATATTTTATACGAGTCCAGTTTGCACGCTGAAAAAAAAGTTCTTTGGCATTTTGAAACACTGACGTTTTCCTCTTGAACAGTAAACAAGACATTCAGTTGCAGGTTCAAAATATTGTAAAGCTCATAGCGAAACATAAAGTTTTACCACGTTGTAAACACTTTAGAAGATGTGTTGCATGTAAGCAATCATTTTCAAATAAATCTCTACATGTGAAACTAAATCTAAAGTGCCCTGTGAGCATCATTAGACTGCGTACTTTTATAGGAAGCAGCTGGTTGGTTCCAGTCAGAGAGGTTCGCAGTTGATTATCCAACAACGTGCTTTGAAATAAAAAAAAAAGGCAAACACATTCAAACACTTTACAGCATGCGTTCAGATTAAAGTAAATCTGACCATATTAAACACAAGGGGGTTGCTAAAAATGGTAATCAAAAATAAAATAGGTGAAAAAACTTGAGGTTGAATGTCTGTTGTCCGGCTGCTATCTTCTGAGGCACCAGTAGATGGCAGCAAAATAAAGCAAAACACTCCCCAAAGTTAAGGACAGTGGTAGACTCTTTGGTGTTATTCATGGAAAACCAATATGAATGAAAACAAGTTATAAAATCAAACAGAGAATTACCACAGTGTCAGTAAAACGCAGCTCTGCCAGCATCTCGAAATAATACGTTTATTAAGAATAAAGCTGCGATGGCTGCGAACACGAGAGAGGACTTTTTGTCCAAGGTGACAGTTTATCGCTACGTGAACAAAATAATTCTCCAAAATAAAGTGCATAGAGCTCATGAGTCATATCTCTAACCACAAGACTCACAGGATTTCAGAAACAGCTATTGGCTAGGGCAAATCTACAGTAACGGTGATTAGGCTAAGTCAGTCCAATGACTACAATCTACTGATTCTGATTTCAAACCATTTAATGCATTCGCTCACCTCATAGCTGATCAGTTTTATCCTCTTTGGCTGATGCACAGACGCATCCAATGCTTTTACAAATGAGTAAACGTCAAAATCCTGCTTCCATGCATGTACAAGTAATGATAGCATTTCAATCAGTGTGCACCCGGTCCACCAATTTAGTGGTAAGATGGAGAAATGTTCGAAATTAAAACAGTTTGTTTTTTTTTGCCCGTTGACAAACTAGATGAGCCTGTGCCCGATCTGCTCTTGCAGCCAAAGCAGCGCGGGTTGCAAGGCGCTCGGCTCATCGGGAACAGTCTCAGTGTGCATCTGCAGCAGAACCTCTTGCAAAACAAACAACAGGGGTAAGCTCATGCTCAGTAGCTCGTACAGTAACATGTAGTCATGGGCGTTGTCTCTCAGGTGGCCAGCGAGGGCCTGTGCTGCGCTGCGAGTGCGGTGAGACAGATACCACGGGGCGTTACAGACGGCGCGCGTCACACTCAGCGACCAGTTCAGCTTTTTCTTTATGAACGAAGTGCAGGTACCTGCCGCAGGCGGGCTCTCCAGCTCTGCTGAGCTGCTGGGCTGGGAACTCTCTCCTTCTGCAGCAATTCGATCCTGAGCTCGATTCCGATTCTGAGCGAGGACGACGTACACAGATATTGGGTCATTTTACCACTCTAATGTTAAAAAAAAACATAAAATAAAAATTGATTAACGTTGTACTCACTGGAGGTAGAGAAAAAGTCCTTCGAAGATTGTTGCGGTAATGAAAATGAAGTTTGCAGTATAGTTTCCCTGCAAAAGTAAAAAAAAAAAAAAAATGTAGAAAGATTGTTAAAGAAAGTTGGTCATGATCAACATGAAAAAATGCACAGAGACAGGTACCTTCTTCTGAGTTGAATGCGTGCGCTCCCTGTGAGAGAGAACATCTGCAGGTGGAACACCGGAAACATTCCCGGTGGAAGTAGAACCCCTCGGCACAGACCCTCTCAACCATGTAAACGCGCTTGGAGCAAGAGTAGCACTTGTCAGCCGACTGGCAAAAAGTCCTTCTTATGGAGCTTCCCTGGAAAACAGAAGCAAGCAATTATTTCACATCATTTGAGCCACTAATATACATGTTAAAAGAAGAAACGTCGGCCGTCAGAGGATGCTCCATGGCTCTGCAGGGTTCAGATCTGATGCTGACGTGAATTTCTGGATTGTAGCTGATGGAGGTGCTTCTCTCCAACATCTGGCTGTTCAGTTAAATAGGGCCGTTTGGGTGGAGCACAAAAACCCACAAAGTGCCACCACACGCTTCTCCTCTGAGGGCTGCTTGTAATTAAAAACAGGGGGAGCTGGAAGAGCACTTAAAACAAGCTCTCGAAGAAAAGCAAATTTTTTACATGTAATTTTTATATGAAAATTATAAAATAGCAGTCATGCAGACACACCAATGCTTCTATTTAAACATGCATTTATTCAACACTGCTTATCTCGAGATTATACGTCTTTTTGTTGGGTTTTTTTTTGTTTTAGGAATGTAAACATTGGGAACACACACTGCGTGGAAATACATACGAGTGAATAAAATTAAGTCATAAGTGAGAAAACAAGCACATGCATGCAGGCGTTCAAAACAAGCAAATCGGCTTCACACAATTTGCGATAGTCACCTTGAGAACGTCAGGACTGTCGCCTGAGAACAGTCCGCTAAGGTGAACAGCTTTTTCCTTTATGCTCTTTGTCTGAAACTCCCTAACTTGTTGGGTTTGAGCTTTTTTCTACAAGATAACAAAGGGAAAATCAACAGTCTTCACATTCACCCACACACAAACTAGACAGAGTAGTAACTCCAAACACCTGTGTGGCCCTGAAGAGTGTATATTATCAAGAAGAAAACAATAGTTGTTTTGCCTGCCGCAACATATTGATTACTTTAATTTTAGACCTCACACAAAGAGTTGCTGCAGCAGTTGCTGGTTGAGTTAAAGTCGTAACTCAGAGGAGCAGTTCCCCTGAGTTATGTAATGTTCTGCTTTAGGAATTGTTATGTTTCCTGCAGTGACTGGATGAAAAAGATATAAATTTCTCTGATGCATCTCTTACCAAACATGTCTTAATTTTATTTTATTAACTGATTCAGGCTCTGTGCTAAGCTATCACATAGAGCTCTGTCACCAACTTTTGGATCTAGGGTGTCAGAGTAATTTTCAACATGAATATAAAGTTTATATTTATTAAATTATAATGTGTTCTAATCTTAAATGTTGTGTTTTCATTATCTATAGGCAGAAAATCACCACGATTAACAGAAGTAAAAGCTTGGAAAATCATTGTGTGCGTATTTAATCCATAAAATGTGTTTCTCTTTGTGATGGAGTTACTGCTCATGATCTGTTCAATAATATTATAACAGCTGTGCGTTCATAAACCCAATGTGCACTAAAGTTATTACTAGTATAATGTTTTAACAATTTTAAATAGAGACGATGAGAAAAAACACTGCATTCAAACAGATAAACGACTGAAAGTTATCTCTTAGCACATCACCAGTGCATTGAATGGAAAAGTATAAATTTATATTTTAATAGGTGATTTCTTAATGTGTGCAAAAAGTCATTACAACAACATTTTAAGGTGAAAAATCGAGCAAATAGTTAAAAAATAAATAAACATTGCATATTTTTCAAAAAGGAATGATTTCTTGGCTTTCTTCCTTTGAGGAATGGTTGCATAAATATTTCAATGAAAGAAAATGAAGAAATGCTGGTTCCACTGCTACAAATTGCACTGACAGAGGCAAACAGAGGTAATGACTCAAAATCTGCCAACATGTGCTTTACATGAGAAGCATTTGGCTGTTGCAACTGTAACAGTAAAACAAATTCGAGCCAAGTTTGTTGGCCTGCGCGGCGTTTCTGGAAAGCTGGATAATCGGGGGCTGACTTCATCTGACTGCATGTTGCACAAGCCAAAATGTATAATGGGAACTTAATATACAATCATCATTCACTCCGGGGCCTTTTTTGGGAATCGGAGCGTGCAGCAATGTAGGAAGAGCACAGAGCGGAAAACAGACAGGCAGAGCAGGAGAAAGTGTTCACCTCAGATACGTGTTCGTCCACCTCTCTGAGGCGATGCAGAACTCTTGTCATGAAACAGATAGCAGAGCGGCAGGACGGAGGAGGAGACGCGGGGGGCTCGGGACTCTCGCGCTCAGGCTGGGGCGTCGTCTCAGCGAGAGCTTGATCAACATGTCTGAGCTTCACGACTAAAAATGGATGCTGGGGCTGAGGACGGAGCTGGGGTTTTGGCAGAGTCTTTGGAGGAAGGTTGGCTAACTGTTCAGCCGCTTTTCTGATACTTTTTTCAAACTGAAAGGTACAGTACAGATAGGAGCTCCTGTAAATCCACATCTAAAATCACTGGGTGTGTTGATTATTAAAAAAAAAAAAAAAAAAAAAAAACATGCAGGTGGTTCTCTACAGTCACAAAAAATGTATTGAAATTGAGACTTTTTTTTTTTTGATTTTGTATCTAAAAAAAAAATCTGATCAAAAATCAATATGAATTGGGAATGTTTTAAGTGTTGAAACAGATACTGCTGTCCGTGGGGTTGAAAACTTGATGACCTGACAAAAATCCACAACTGATTAAGACTTTGTTTTCTGTTTGGGATTATTCTCCAATCATAAAAAAAAAAAAAAAAAATCCATAGAAATAAATTTAAATATCTGATTTCATGTACTGATGAGTGAACATAAACAAAACTTTTTTTGGGCCTGTTGTGCCACCTGAATGTACCTGTGTCATCGAAGACGGCTTAGGTGGGACCGGAGACCTGATCCTAACGGGCCGAAGCTCAATCTGATTAAGATTAGGGAGCACCGAGACCGACTCACAGTCTGACTGCACGGGGGTTTTGAGGAGGATTGGGGAAGGGTTAGTGAAAAAGTACAGGAAAGAGGAAAAAAAGAGGAAAAGAGTCATGCTAGAAGTAAGAGTCTTAACACCTAAACAACAGAGCACAGTGTAAGATTGTGCAATTAAGCAACTGAGTTCAAAAAGAGAAAATAACCATAAATGTGTAAAACACTTGAAGATATATATATATATATCAGATGTTCAGATTCCCTAGAATTAATTTGAAAGAACAGCAAAAACATTGGACCACACCAGACATGTTGTAGTGTTTTACCTGTGTCTTTTGAAACGTGTAGCTGCTCTTGTTTTCAAACTTGGCCTGTAGCTGCGAAGCCATTGAGCGAACTTTGTTTTCTTTGGGTTCCCGTTCGTGTTGGAGTGATGAGCCGTTACTACGCATGTTAGTGGCCTGAAAAAGAGCAGAACAAAACCTCAGAAATACAGTAAAACAACAAAGTGCACGTGCAATTATAGACTAAAACAAACCTCCTCCAGGTAGAAGAATCGTCGCCTCCTTTTGTAAACAGAGTCTGTACCGTCCGACTTCTTCTCATCCTGAAAACGGAGCACAACGGGAACAAAATGAACACTCTTCTGCAGCAGCGCCTCATTCGCAAAGCAAAAGGCACTGAGCAAACACACCAGATGCTTTTTAATGTGCATGAACACATTTAAGACACAGTAATTATCTACCCCCTCTATTGTTTCACCGAAACAAAACAAATCCGTACAGTACTGAATTGTGATTTGTTGCTGGAGTAAAAAAAAAAAAAAATGCAGTCTTTTGACAGCACTTGCATTAAGCTCTGTATGGGAGGCACTTGCTGTTGTAACGCTTCGTAATTATAAGGTTCACAGGCTGCACATAAAACTCCACAACATAATTTTACAATATCTAAAATGTTCCTGACAAAGTGGATTACCTGAATTGTTCTAACCAGCGGCATTCACTTATCCCTGAAAGCCTCGTCTAACATGCCTGTCTTCTTTTTAACGTACAGAGCCGTTTTCTCTTTTGCGCTGAAATTCCAATCAACTGCTTCAAAGCAAATATACGACATTAACTTATTTGAGAATTGGCTGTTCTTGCTCTGAAAGTAATTTATGAAAATATATGTCAACATTTCCCAACAGATGAGTCCACAATGTCTCACTTAAATGTGGGCAGAAAGCGGCTAGTTTGAGACGCAGAACCACCTTCCTGAGGGTTTTCTTCTTTAGCGGAAGAGTGTAAAACAGGCACAATCTATAAGTTTAAATGCAACTGAACCGCTGAATAAGACAAATCAATATGTAAAAAAAAAATTACAAAAAGTAGAAATTAGCACAACTAAAGTTATTTTTAGTACAGCAGATTAAACATCTCTGTTACCTTTGGTACCCGCTTCCTTGTCAGTGCAAGATTGAGATCATTATTATTAGCTTTGACTTCCTCCGAGGGATATTCTTCATTGTTTTCATCCACTCTTCTGGAATCTGCTGTGTAGCAAGAAACACAGTGAAGTAAATTAGAAAAGCTTTCCCTTTACAAAGCATTGCTGAATGAAGCAACAGGACTTGTCTCGAGAGCCAGTATTTGTGTAGGGAAACGTTTTACATTAAAGAGCACTTTTGTTGAAACGTGCATGCAATCAAGAATCACAGGGTACTTGACTGCATAGCTTCACTACATAATGACATTCTTCTCAAGCCGCTACACCTTAAGAGGGCCGAACTGCAAAACATCTATCCGTCCATAAAATGCATTTTCTTTTTCAAATGAAGAAATTGGGGAACAAAGAAAACGGTGAAAAGAATGTAAACTCCAGGGCATCCTAACTAAAACGGAGCCACGTACCCGACGAAGGTAGAGGAGTCCCACGGAAAAGCTCGTAGAACTTCGACAGGTAAGCGGTCATCCTGGTTTTGTCCAGCTCCTCACTGGCGCTCAGGTCCAAAGCAGAAGTGAACGGGCGAATCCCGAACTCCCGATCGCTGATGTCGAAAGCTTGCTGGAGGTTCGCGGCGTGGTCTTCCTCATTTAAAGAGTCAAAGTCTCTGATAACAACAAGGAGAAACAATAAATTAAGCTAAAATACTCGATGGACACAGAAACTGAACATTTAGATGAGACAGTTTAACTTCTATCATACTGTGCTTTGAGTTTTAGAAATCTTCCTGCTACTCTTGGTTCTCATTTACCCCCCAGTCCCTTCAGTAACCCATTTACCTATGACCTAAATATCCATTTGTCCGTCCAGGAATAACCAGACTGGAATGTGGCAGCAAGAAATAGAGACTCTTTGAAGGAATTATTTGCTGGCAAATCCTTCATTTCTGCACGTCAGGTGACTACCGCTGAGTGAGGGTGAGATAACGCGAACATGGGGAGTCAGTGCGAGCACAATGGCTTTGTTTAACACAGAAGTATAGTTTTACTTACACCTACAGTCTTATAAGAAGTTTAAAGTTGCAAAAAAATGACCAGTGAGAGAAACAAAACAGCGGCTCTGATGTGTTTTATGCAAATATGGTGTGTAGACGGCAGGAGGAGAAATGTAAAGAAGCGAGCAGTAACCTAGCAGCAACACACACAAACATCAGTCTTTCTCTTTCCAGCGCGAACCTGCTCCCCTCCCTGCTCCCCTCCCTGCTCCCCTCCCTGCCGCCTCTGTGCTGCTGACAGGTCTGCAGATAGGCGAACAAAAACGGGACGAATGCCAGAAGTCCCTGGAAATTTACAGGTCCACCAAAAACTGCAACTGCATGTGCCAAGGAATGAAGGCGATAATTAAAGAGTCGCCTGGATATATTTAGGTTTGTAAATGCACTAATCTACAGTCACACCGGTACGTTTCTTTTTTCCTTTTGTTTTTGTCATAAAGGAGCTGGTTTTCCCTTCAGTTCCAGATTTAGACACAGAAAGGGAGTTGTCAAAAAAAGTAGCAGAAAGAACTCTTATCATGCAGGTTTTTTTTTTTGCTTTGTTCTAATTTTTTTAAGTACTAAACTAAGCAAAACTTTCATCAGAAAAAAACATAAACCTTCGTAGTTTGCAGGCTAAAAGTTTGGAAGCAAAGTTAAATTAGCAGAAAAAAGATCACGTAATTTGTGAGCGAGGGATAGGGACAGGCAAATTATTGCTTGCCTGCTTTTCAAACTGTGCAATACGAGTTTATGAGCGGCTTAAAGTCTAACACTGCAGCCAAAGCCGATGTTACGTACATCAGCTGGGGTTTAAATCTGTGAATGAGGGCACACAGGGCGATGCCGCTTCTCCAAGACGACGTCAGGTCTGTGATGGAGACATTCCTGTAGCCCTCGGTCTGTTTCTGGCACCAAGAAAGGAGCCGCGACGGCCGGATCTCAGACTCTGTAGAAGAAACATCAAAAAAGGAGGAAAAAAAATGTTTGAGAGACACGGATCAGAAAATTATGTAATACCGGGGTAAAAGGAACAGAGTGCTTTTAAATAAGGAAATGAATCCTGAGGTGAGTGCATGTGTCGGAAGCTGATTGTTCATGAAGTTTGAAGAACGTGTTGTTTATCCTCAGATACATATTGTAACACGCGTTTGTCTGGCATTTGTAAATGATTACTCCTTAGACTAAAGTTTATGCATATTATTATGTAATTATGTTTCAATAGGAGCAAAACAAAGAGAGAGAAATTGTATCAACATTCCTAAAAGAATCCTTCTAAAAGAGAGCAAGTCCTATCAGCAAAATCAGCGCCCTGAATAACAGCGAGGTGAGTCAGCAGCTGCCGGTTTGTTGACTCCTCTGACACTTACCTCGTCTGTAGAGATTGACAGGCCGTCGTATGGTAGCAGCACGCTCCAGGGAGCAGGAATTTAGCTCTCCAGTGACGTACAGGTGACGCACCTAAAATAAAAAGACGCATCGCAGTAAAAATACATCCATGTTTGGAGAGTGCAGGTTAAAGAAAATGAGCTTACTTGGTGAGGCCTAACGCAAGAGGAGTTGAGGTTGGGGTATCGAGTTGAAGGGTCTATGGTGTACTGGTCAAAGTTTTTGGCAATGTTTTCTGGAGTAGTTTGTGGCAGAAGTCGATAAATGCTCTCCCTAAATAATACATAGAAAGTAATGGGTTCATAAAGCAAAGGTGAACTTGGTAATAGTCGAAAGCACCATGAGAAAGTTCCAGACAGAATGTGCATGCACCTTTCTGCCAGAACTTCCAGAACCGTCCGACCTTCAGCCCAGCTCTTTACCATCCAGGCCGTGTCGAACGCAGCCAGAAAACCTCTGGCACAACCAGTCCCCATTGGCCAGAAGGGCTGCAACAAAGCAAATGCATCAAATACTATATGAAGACAAGAACAAAACAATGTTTCAACTTAAACTTGTTCATTCAGTGACATTTTGACATTTCCAAGAAGTAGTAGGAAGTAGGGCTTAATTTAGAGTACCGAAATATGCAAAACAAAAATGCTCTAGACGCATGACTGGGTGTCACTTGTTAATGATGTTTGAAGAGGGTAAATCATATTTTATGACCACACAAAAATGATGGATTATGATGCAACTGACATGGGGGAAAAAGGACAACAGTGCAATGTTTTTATTTTTAAGTTTTCGAGGTTGTCTGAATTTTAAAAACATGCGTTTACTCCTCCAGTAGTTGCTATGTTTTGCTTTGCCGTGTCACATACCACAGATCTGACTTCACACAGTAGATATCTCAGATATTTTTTAATAACCATTGCGTGTGAAAGCAGACAGACTTCCTGTACATGTTCCTGCAGGCAACTGTAACATCTAAAAAGTGGCACAAAAAAACTCTGTGTAACTGCCGACAACAACAGGATTAATTGAGGTGAAAGAAGTTAGATAAACCACTCACAGGTTGGCATATAAAAAATCCCACCCTCTATTTTTTAGAGACATCACCCCAGTTTATCTGGCGGAGATCATTTCAGACTCAGATACTTATTATTTAATGTATTTCTCAAGCTCTCAGCATCTGAAGTCAGCCTGATTTGCTGCCTTGGCCTCCCTTACCTCCAGCAGACTGTCGCCAACTAGCGCCACCAGCAGCTGGTGTCCGGATCTCTCCCTGACCAGAGCGGCGTTCTCGGACGCATGCATGCTTGTGAAGTCAAACATGGCCACGTCTGGCTGCCCGCAGTGATTCATGGCGTAATCGAGGGTGGGAAGCTGGTAGTTGGTGCCAAAGTCAGCAGCTTCTCGGGCGTAGCTCAGAAGGGCTTCCTGGTTGACATTTTCACTACTCAGCAGCATCTGAGTGTCCATGTAATCCTGGTGAAATGGAAACGAGCAAGAGAAGAATCCAGAAAGTGAAGTCTTAGCTTTGTGTCAGACACAAGGTTTCCACATTCAAAGCGTACCACGGTTTGAAAACCACTAGCATGTTGTATTGCACCTTTTGGGTAAGTTAGACGCTTTTCACAGGCATGCAGTGCAGTGCAGTTGTTCCCCATGTGCAGCACGGGTTATAACAATCCTCCTCTCCCTGTGTTTACTGTGAGCCATCAGTCAGCTGTGTAGGAGGGGGAAACCACCCAGACTTTTGTCTTGTTAAAGAAAAGAGGTTTGCTCTTTGCAAATTCAGAATCACGCCACCGAAGAAGCTCCACAAAAACAGCTTTTCTGATTCTGTTTCTACGATGCTTGAGAGCAAATACAACCCCATCAAAATTAATACAGAAAACACGGTTTACTTACATTGATGACAACTTTTTTGTCCAGCAGACTCTGTTTCTTTGCCGTCATGACGAAGTAATGTGTGTTGTCCTTGTAATAGACGATGTTCTCCAGATCAATGCCTGCAGAGAAATAGCAGCGTCTTCACACTCTTACAGTTCACAAAAAAATTCCCTTTGAAGGCTACTTGTTATGATATGATTGGATAGACTCATCAGTCAAAGTTGTTCATTCATAAATCTCAAATGAACAAAAATAAAAATTTTATTTTTGTTTTTTTTTTTTACTTTTCATTTACAGAATCCCATACATTTCTAAAAAAAAAAAAAAAAAAACAAAACAAAAAAACCCCACAAAACTAGCTAAAAATAAACCTACACTACTGATCAACCAAGTTTGGACCAGGTGTTTAATTTATACTAAGCCGTATTTAATCAAGCAAGTTTATTTGTATCGCACATTCAGTTCAGAGTGCTTTGCATTGTAAAACACAATAAGAAGTCCTAAAAACAACCTGGAGTCAACAACTGAGAAACCAGAGACAAACGTTACATTTTGACAACGGCTGCCATCATCAAGATCAAGTCATGATGTCAGTTGAATCTGTAAATTTCATACAGATTAAACTACCTGTCTCTTCTTTGAGGTCAAGAAAGAACTTCTGGTTGAAAATGAAGGCCACACCGCTGATCTCCTCTACTTTCGCCTCCGCAGTTGTGTTCCTGTTGATAAAGTTGGCGGTGATGGCGATTGCCAGTTTACCTCTGAACTCTTTCCTTTTGAAACCTGGTAAACACACACACACACACACACACACACAGAGAGGCAGAGAGAGTTAACTGGGAATCCTTGTTTGTCCCAGAAAAAAAAAAAAAAGAGGGCTATTAACTCATCTGTTTAAACCAAAAGCAATCCAACCCCAAACCATAATGACAGGGCATTTATTTTTGGAGAAGGACTTTAGTAAAGGAACAGAGGTCATACTCTGTATGAAGCACACGGAATTAAGTGAAATTAACTTCCTTGTAAATAATATTGTTGCCCAAAGTAAACAAATGTATTTAAATAAGACTTTTTTTTTTTTTTTACATATATTGTTTTACAACAACTTAAAAGATTTACTGCTTGCAACAGAAATATGCTTTACGGGACACTAAACCGAAGTTAGAGAGTTATGCAAGTCTGAGCTACATTGTCCCCAAAATGTCATTTGACTGCTTTCCCAAAGGCAGCAGCACTGAACAAGCCTGATTGCATTTAACTGTGTTACCATAAGCAGGCCACAAAAGCAGCACACATGCAAGCGGGCTGCAGTAAAAAAGAAAGTAATTTTCCCTCTGGGTTCTTCATGATTACAAAATGAGCTAAACATTTCATTCTGGTTCAAAAAGTCCTTTTAAGGAATAAGCATTTGATCCGAATTAGTTGTTCGATGACAGCATTTTTAGAGAAAAACTGAAAACAGCAGAGAGTTGGAGCTGCTCCATCATGAATGGATCGGCTTTGGTTCTATTTATATTTAGCGATCCCCAGCGGGAGAGATAGATGACTTCATCCAGGCGCAAACGAGAGCAAGAGTTTAATCTTAGGCAAGAAAAAATACACAATAGCATGTTAAGGTCTTGAATCATCCCTCATTGTTTTCTGTTTTGCCTCCAAGGAGCCGGATTCTCTCGTAATCTTTTTTGAAGAGCTCCAACTCAATATCGATAAATGATGTTCGAAGCTCTTACCGAGGCTTTTATTTGACGTTTTCCACTCATTTTATGTCCAGATCTGTGGAGGAATGTTTGTTTTTATTGTAAGTTAAACCACTTTGCTTATTCTGTCCCCCCCTTTTTTTTCTGAAAATATGACGTTAAGATGTTTGATTATTGTAGACATTTCTACGTTGTCTTCCAATTGAAAGCTTTGTTTATTTATTCAAGCATAAACATGGACCATGTTCAGGAACGAGAATTGGAAAGAGCTCAAATGTTAGACAGAAAAATGTAATAAGAAAAGTCTATAAACGTCTGTATAATATACAGAATGTATATTTATAGAGTTTAAATGATGTGCAAAGAAGTGCATTCTGCATATTTATTAGTTACATCATGACTTAAAACTTCCTAAGGGGGAGATTTAATACTGAGATGCAGAGCTGTAATGAACTTTTTTTTTTTTCCTTTTTACACGCTTCTGTGTTTCAGATCATTAAAAAATTATAATATCAGACAAAAGGTCACCTGAGTAAATACAAATGCTGATTTCTTACTTCATGTCAAAAACATAAACTAAACCATCTGGCCCATATTCTAAAATGTAACTGATTCACAGAGTCACAAAGCCTAAACCACATTGAGAACCATTATATCAAAATTACTCCAAAAGAGCATGAATCACCCAGGACAGTAGTCACTGCAGGCCAGAACCAAAGTCCAACTTCTATAAACATATTTACTTTTAAGAATCTCTCCTGATGTAAATTGGACGATTCCTGCTTTGAAATCGTTTTTACCCCTTTGTCAGCTATTTCAAAGCTGGAGGATCTGGGAGCGGCACCAGATCCCAGTCATCCATCAACGAGCTCTTGTCATGTTTAAAAAGTGCACAACGCAACCACAGCTTCCTAAACTGTCCAGGCCTTTTGTTTCCCTGCGTCTCACCTTCCAGCGTGTTTCTCCGCCCATCGGCCCCCACCACCACATCAAACTCAAAGCCAGCCACCGGGTGATCTGCAGGTCGGATTGCGGCCCTCCACCCAATCGCTGAAAAGACAAAAGGCAACTGGGAGTGTTGGGTAAATCCACGCACATGCATGCAGGTTTCAAATCAAATTAATCCCCCCCTTTGTGATGCGAAGAACATGAGGAGCATCACATTATCCGGACTGTTCTTGTTGGACGTCCCTGTTACTTTAAGGCTATATTAAATTTGTCTAATGTGGCATGACGAGGGGGAAAAAAGTTGTAATAACTGTACAATTAAAGGCTTAAATGTGGATATGCTTCTCCATTTAAAAAAAAAGAAGGCAAAATGTTGCAGCAGATGTGTGAGATGAGAGTAGGTGTTGCTTGCCAGTTTGTTGTGAAATAGTTTGTGTGTGGAAAAACCCGTCCACAGAGTCAAGGGCACAGCTAAGTCAGTCACAGTGGAGCAGGAGGGATAAGTCCAGCTCTAAATTTAGCCAAAGCTGGTGTTGTTATCGCCACGACGATATGAAAACTGAACTGACACCTCCTGACTTATCGTCCGCTAAGCTGAAGGCCGGAGCGGGATGATGGGGGTCAAGTATCCACTGAGCTTTGGTCAAATGTTATGAAACCTGAAATGAGGCCGTACATATTCTGTCTTAAAAACAAATAAAATAGGCCACTGGTTAGTGTATTGCAGAGTGGTAGTATAAATAGCAGAAAACGATCTGTTACAGGGAGATGATGCAAATTACATGACCTTTGCTATTTTGACCCGCAAATGATAAAAATAAAACCTGTGCCAACGTTTGTGTCGTGTTTATTAGTGAGTGTCAAGGAAATAAAATACTCTCAGACGAGATGTTCCCCTTCTGCTTAAATGTGCAGCAGAAGCAGCAAAGCAGGAATGTAAACAAAGATCCTGCAGGAAGCTAAACTCCACCTGTCTAAAAAAAAAAAAAAAAGATAGATTTCTCAAAATGATCCTCCTAAAAGTTAGACATATTCCAGGTGCTTCGATTCCCCTCATTTCTCCACCGTCTAAACCTCCTGTTTGAATACCACAGCCAAAGCGGAGGTGAGAATGAGTACCTTCGTTTTGCTGATCTTCTGGAGGCTCCAGCAGCTTAATAAACTCCACGTTGATGTGAAACTCCACAGCGACGATCAGAGCCACCTTCAGGAGGATGAGCTGCAACTGCTGAATGCCTGGCGGAGACAGACACAAGTCCATGTTTTCGTGTTTGCTTTTCATCTTACCGTTGAGAGCAAACTCTGCCTGCAGGCGATACGTCTGCAACGCTGAGCGGCGCCTCCAAGTAGGCGGAAAAAAGGAGAGCATGCTTCACTCAAGAAGGCCAGTGAACTCATCCTTTCGTAGGGTTTAAGGAACAAAACGGATGGCTCTGCTTTTCAAATGTTTACCAAGCAGTTGGATTGGAGGACATGGCAACCTTGATGTTTTTCAAGTATTTCTTTATGGGCTTTTTTTGAACGTCTGAAGAAACAAAGTAACACTTTCACAGCCATTTAAGGTTACAGGAAGGATGCTAGTAGTGCATTGGCTCCAAATTTCAGGTTTTAGAGATTTGCAGTAAGAGGGGGGGACACAGAAGGTGAAGATGGCCTCACATTAAAAAACAGATTATCTCGTTACTGTTGTATTACTATTTCTTTCAACATCTCAAAGTAAACTCGATGCATCAAATTGCTCAGTTTATCATGCAAGAAGACAGTTGAATCGCAGGAGCGGAGTGATTTAAAAGGCCGGCTTTGTTCCTGTGAAGTCTGATACTCACTGATGTGGTCGATGGCTCCGGCACAGAACTTTCCGTAAAACTTTTTGGCCCCGAGGCCCCGCAGGTCATGGATGGTGTAGGGCCAAAGATGGAGCACGTTGTGCCTCGAAAAAGAATCCCTCTTCTCAATCACCACCACCTTGGCACCCATCAAGGCAAGCTCGATGGCGGTCCGCAAGCCACACGGGCCTCCTCCGATGATGAGGCACTGAATGGAACGACACGGCATGCTGGTTATTACAAACAAAGAGCACAGTTAAATGACCCGCATCAGGGTGACATCTTTGTCACAGAATCAACAGAAAGCTTGCTGAAACGGAGAAGGACATTGCAATTGTTTATAATGAGCTCTGGAGCGTTCTGCGGGTCCATGCGTCACGAGAAGGAGTTGTACTTTACTGCTCCACCGCTGAGACGCTTCAAAGTGTCCCATTCAGGAACACTTAAGTAAGATAAACTCTTATAATCAGTCCAGTCTGCACAAGATTGCTGATGTATGTGTGATTGTATTATTGGCAAAGCTACAACGTACAAAAGGAAAATAGTTTGCACATGCTTGGAGTGATGTATTTATTAGTAAGCTGCCCGGAGACACATAGTTCAGGTGTTATTCACAAAACAGCCTCACGGAAGAAAATGCATGAAGTCAGTTTGAGGTTTAAGTGTCTGTCTGAGCATGTGCGGTTGAAACATTACATCATCGTCCATAATGATAGATGAAAGAGGTGACGCATGTGTGTTGGCACAGTTCTCCTTTTTCTTTCCATTTGAAGATATTACGAGACTTTATGAAGAAAACTGTTCAGAGATGGGGCGCATGATTATTTTGACATTTAGACCAGAACAAAGTTTTCCTGCAGTGCTCAGCAGTTTCCTGTCTCAAAGACTTCAGCAAATTAGGACTGAATACATTTACTTTTCATTTGCCTCTCTTAGAAATGCTCAGTTATTCGACACATAGATGCAGTAGACAGAAATTTTGACTCCTGGCATAAGATGTAGTTACAGAATATGACAAGGAGGTTTGACAATCTGCAGGCCTGCTGCTCACTGCAATAACAAAACATGCTGAACAGTGAGACACCGGCAAAACAACCATGAAAACACAAACATCACAACCCCCCCACCCCACACACACACACACACACAAAAAAAACAAAAAAACATGTTTGTCCCATTGACAACTTCTACACATTTTAGAAAAACTGTCATGCACTGATATTTTCTGGAGATAAATAATCATAAAGATGTTTGAATTCTTTAACTTTAACATGTTTTTCAAGATTTTCAACAGCCTTTTCAGACAGTTTTGGTTCATAAGAGCCTTTATGACTCTTATGAAATATGACAGATAATGAGCCCTGACCAAACCAAAATGACTCAGAATGACCTGTTTTATCAGAGTAACAGTACTTCTCCAAAGTAGACTTCAGGAAGATTAGAAAAAAATCATTTTGATCATTGAAAATCAATAATTGAATTGAAATTCATCTCAATTCCTTTCATTAGATTTCAATGCTGCTGTGAACAATAATAGTATTAATACATAAAACAAGGTTTATTTCCAAAGCACCATTCAGGCACACTGTAGGTCACTCCAAGGGTCCTACAGCATAACGAAGGGAAAAATGTGGAAACAATAAATAAAAACAAGAAATATTAAAGAATATTACAAAAAGAATAAACATTAAATGAAAAATTAAAACTAAAACCATTTTTAAATTGTCATAAAAATGAATGCAATTTTGGAAAAAGAAACATTTTGTATCTTCTCTAGGGATTTTAAGACCTGCCTTGACAACTAACGTAAAATATTTATTTTTCAAATATTCTATTCATAGGCTATTCTAAGGAATATTTACTAAATGTTATTCTAATATATAACATCTCCATCAAGAGGTCACTCAGAGTTAATACAGAGGTGAAACATCAAATCTTTAGAATATGACATAAAATTAAAACAAAGTTCAGCACGTCATAGTTATTTATCACCATAGTTTCTCACTTCTTACAGAAGCAATAAACTGATACACTGTGGCGTCCTTACAGAAGTATATTTTCTTTTTTTTTATGTGTTTTTGTGTTTTAATTTGTGCTGTTGCCTTATATTAAAATCTGTTCTACATTGCATACTTCTCCTGCACCGACAACCAAAGACCTTTTGTGTATCTATGACCTGCTTCTCTCGTTCTTCGTAATAAGCTGCCTGAGGCTGTCAGGGTGATGCATCGTCAGACGTGAGTCGCAGACGCAGGTGGTGTTCCCACTGCCCTGACAAGTTTAAACTTACGGTTATTCTCCTGCGCAAAGCAATGCTTGGTGCGCCGACACGCAACAGATGAGGAACAACATCATTTATAGACACACGATAAAGGAACTTTGTCAAATCCACTTTCAAAGAGCGCCCATTGTTCTCTAAACTCGTGTCACTGTTTTTGATTTCTCTATCAGCCATGAGCAGAACTGTTTGTTTTTACGTTTTCCACTCACTGATCAGGGATTTTTTTATTTTTTTTTCCCCTGAACTCTGGTGCCACATCTGCTGAGTCAGGACACTGGTTTCCTCTCAGCTCTCTAAACCTGCGTGACCCCCCGCTCTCCACCCACCACGACCTCACGCCGACATTCACCATTCACCAGACCCAGGCAGACAGCCAGTGAACAAACTGTCAGGTTGATCTGAGTACATTGGGAGATGGACAAAGTCATGCATTGTGATCAGGCACAACAGAGGGGTTTTGTTGGTAAACTATGCTAAGAGCTGATAACAGCTGTGACACCTCTGACGAAGATGGAAGCACGTCAAAACATGTCAGGCGTATCTGAAGAGATGGAATAGCTGAGTGTCTATAAAAAATCTTCAAGATTGTATCACGTCTAGACACAATGCGTTTCACTGAACGCAAGCTGTCTCCTTCAGATCTGATGAAGTGACTTGCAGCACGATTTATGTGAAAAGACAGATTTTGTCGTACACAGTAAAACTTAACGAGGCGGACGCTCGGCCTCTGCTACCATCTGTGTTAGGCCGTAAAAATTGTGACATCACATCCTGTAAAAACGACTCAGCAATATGAAGAAAAAGGCCTGAGTGAAATCGCATATGCCACTGATGGGGAACAGAACTGACAGAAAAACTGAAGGATTTGTTCACCCAGTAATTGAAGAAGATGTAAAAGGAGACAGCCAGCCTTTGTGAGCAGTAAAAACACAACGCACATGTAGGCAGTTCCTTAAAACCAAAAACATTTTTGCTTTGCTTTCAGAAAAAAAAACTCTTTGTCAAGTCAAAAATACAAAATAAGAAACTTTAATGCGCTTTTCTTTTTTAAATTGTCGCCTAAGATATTCTCAGCCTTAGACGATAACTAAGCAGAATGTAAAACATTTTAATATTAACCACGTCCCTGCTCCAAACGCTCAGGAAAAGCAAAAAGGTAGCCAAACAGAGTCTAACTGGGGCCAAATAATCAGAGTTGCTGAGTGATGCTGTCTCTTCCTCTGTGCAATAAAAAAACTTGCTGAATCTGAGAACAGCTGACAGGTGAACACTTCTCCGGGTTTCAACTTTCTCTCATCACCTTTTTTGTGCCTCCTCCCCCTACACCACCACCACCATAAATATCCTCTGCACAGTACACACATATCCTGTTGTAGAAAAATGTCTTCATTAAGAGGACAGACTTTTAATCTATCATCTTGTGAGTGTAAGATAGAAGGAAGCAAGGAAGGAAATGAGAGGAAAAAAGGTCCATAAGGAAAGGTCCAACGTAGGACACAATGAAGGAAGTAAGAATGGAAACTGCAAAGAAGGAAGAGGAAGGCACAAGAAAATAACAAAGGACAGAGTGAAGGAAAAAGAGAATGACATGGAAAAAAGGACAGAACACTTATTAGATGATTTTCTACATTACAACACTTGGAAAATCCTGGAATCAAGCCCCAAACTTTTCCAGAAGTATAGGAGCCATGAATAAGATATTTCTACTGGGGTGCATAAAGATTAAACAACTGAGCCTGGGTTAGCTGTTCCACACTAAACTTTAACAGGATGTCAGAGTCACACTTATGTCCAATAAAAACAAACCATGTGAGATGAAACAACAAAAACCACTTCCTAAATCCTAAAACTTTAATGTTGTATGAAACAAACTTTTAAGCTGGACCTTTCACCGTTGTGGTTTCAGGCCCGTCAGCAGCACAGTTAACCTGATGGGTGTGTTTTAATATTTTGGAAAGACTCTCCTGCTCCAGTTGCTAATTTCAACTCTTCTAGGCTGTGGATAAATTAATAAGTCTGAATCCACTTTCTTAAAACAATGATCACATTAAAAAGTAAAGCAAGCATAATAAATAATTGACATTTATTCTAGAAATAACAGCAAACTTAACCACGACACATCTAGTTGCTGAAATGATTGACTTTCATACCAACGCCAAAAATGCTGACAAGAAAATTAAATATCATGATAAAAAAATATTTCCGTCTGCATTTTTATCTTTATTGCACAGGTGTACAGAACCACACAGGAAATGTGAAGCAGCAGATGAATAAAATGCAACAGTCCAGTCTGCCTGCAGTGAAGACAGGAAAGCATTTTTCTGCTGAAAACATGTAGCTTTGGGCTTGCAGCAGTAAATCAACTGGATATTCTGGACAGCAGCCAAACAAAAGGTACAGCTTCTAAAATGTCACCAGGCACAATATAAATAGAGAAAACGTAATTAACCTAGCTTTATAATAAAATTATATTAGTTTTTAAACGTATTACCTTGTTTCATGATATTTGTTGTGAGCTAAATACAAAAGCTTTCCTGCAGTTTGCAGGAAAAGATCTCTTCTCTGATGTGAAAAAAGGTTAATTTACCATCCTTTAAACATCTTTTACAACATTTCTACATAACAGTCATTTATATTTGCTTAACTAAGCTAACTGTCTGAGCTGTAGGTGTCAGCTAATCATTCTAATCAGCATGTTTTGTTGCACCTGTGAGTCACAGCAGATCAACAACAAGGTATATTCAGCCTCTTGATTTGCAGCTATGGACAGCAATGTCGTTCGGTTTTGCAAAAGAGGAGTTGTTCAATTCAGAAAACAGTGACAAAAGAAGCGGAATGATGTGAAAATACATGTTATACGTTTGGCTAAAACTTGAGTGAAAATTATTTCCATTTGTGGATAATTTGCCACTTACTGGTTATTGATCACAGTAGATTTTAGCCTAAATGTCCGATGTGACTATTGCAGGTAAGACACAGACTACTAATAACTGCTCCACAAAAGCTGATACAGACGAAAAGACAAGGGAAAACATGTCTCCAAATGCATGTATTTATCTTCTGTCATTGTTACCCAGTTCTACACCTCCATCATATTTAACGTTACTTTTTTCTTAGAGATGGAGGGAAATAGATAAACTCACCTTTGTCCCCACACAAGCTTGACCTTTCTTGTACTCCTTGTGGGATATTCTTTTGTCCAACTTGCTCCAAAGTGCTTGGGCCTTCCAAGAGGTGACCTTCGCCTTCAGGCTGCTGTAGAAAGTGTTGTGGTTCGCCGGATCAAGGTCCAAACGTCTGCAGAGGACGTTAAAGGCCTGCAGAGTCCCTTTACAGGTGGAGGCCTGGATGAAGTTCTCAAACAGCTTCCCGACGTTGTCGCTCTCCTCCTCCATCTTTCCCATCTTCCCCTCTGCGGCAGATGTCTCGGTGTGCCGAGGTTCCTGCTCAGCGTCGCTCAGCTCACTCTGCCAGATGTGGCTACACCCTCGGCTTGGCCCGCACCATCATGCCCATTCTGAGGAGGCAAGACACATAGCAGTGATGTCATCCCACGGCAAAGAGTCCAACAGATGGCTTTGAGTAACTTTGTGTTTTTCCATTCACATAACTTTAAATGGATAATAGATTTGAGTAACGAAGCAGTTCGACTGCTTTTCGTTAGGAAAGCATTCCTCTACCCATTATCTAAGGCGGGAGGCATTCTGAGACGTGGTAAGCTTACACCCACATGAACAAGATAACATTTCAAGTACAGACAAGGTTGAAAAAATATATGCAGTTTCCAGTATGCAGCAAAGCAGAGCGACCCTGTGATTGAACTTCAGGCAGCTGCTGACATTATTTTTAACTTTTGCTTTACAGACACAACTACAGGATCCTAATCTAGCCTTAATAGTTCAAAAAATGTGACGGTTTCACAACCTCAAGACTCAAGGAATGTCCATATCATGTTACTTTTTTCCCCTGGGTTTCCTAAAGATAAGTAATTTGACTTGACAACATCTTTCAACGTTATATTCTTTTAATGGTAATGCCAGTAGTCCTATAGCTTCAGTAAACTCAAATCCTATGTGTGTGTCTTCCAAAAAAAATTTGCCTATATGCAAAACTTTGCATGTGATCCTAATCAGTAGCTCACTTAACTTTTCAAAGGTATTGTTCTACAATTTTCTTTGGACTTTGGCTGCTTTTTACTTTCAGTGTATCCATGGCAGCATTTTGTGCAGGGTGTCCTTAAACAGAAGAAAAGTGGATTGCTTTGGGAGACAATTCCACTGTTTTCCAGCTCATTCTCACAAACAGAAACCAATACTTGCTTGACAACAACTTTGTTTATGTACCCAGGGCAGTCTGAATTTGCATTGGATGACCATATTTGGCTATGCTGGCTTTACTACGGACTGTTAATGGGATCAAATATCAAAATCAAGAGCTCATGAGCTTTAAGGAAGCTTTTTTTTGTCTAAGCTTTGTTGAAAGGAATCTCTACTGTCTTTACAAAGTTTACTGCCAGAAAACACATTTACACATAATTTTTGTCTTTATTAAAAGATTTGCGTTTCCCTTGATTATAAATATATATGTGATCAATACATATTTAGCATTAATTTTATTCTCTCTTAATGTGTGGCTATTGTTTCATAATAAGGATATTTAGTTTCTAGGTCTGGTTAGTGGTTCTAGCCAGACATCTGTGCAACTACTTTTAATGTAAACACATGCAAACAAAAACAGATAGATGATTATTTACACAGGCCTAGCAATATAGCGTGCACTGAAGCACGCGTGCTTACATGTGTGCCTGAATGTGAAAAATGTTGCTTCTAAAAACACGCGCTCACATCAGACTGAAGCCGAACTGACACACAATTAAAGCCCCGTTTCTCCAATCAACCATCAAGCACTTAAAAATCTGTGCCAGAAACTGATGCCAGAGGCTGACATCAAAGCAAAATGTTGAAAGTTTCAGCCCAAGGCCCGAGTGGTGCCGACGTGGGTGGAGGCCACAGCTTCCGTGAGTTTTGGGGGAAGCCTGGCTTTGAAATTTTAACGTCCTGCAGAGTGGGACGGGCGTGGTTAGACAAGAAGTCGAAGGGGCGGTGCAGGGTCTAAACACCCACCCACCCACTGTATTCCACTGATACTGTCACACCACAATCCCAGGCGGCGACGTGGTGATAAGTTGTTCATGTAGATGGTAAAAAAAACAAATCAAAACAGAGGTGACCATTCAGTAACGACTCACATATTTCTAATTATGTCCTCATGCCACGAGGGTTTGAACCTCGTTCCAACAGCAACAAAATTTCTCTCCAGGCTAAAGTTGGCATTTTAATTTGCACAGAATCCTGTTTGGCCACGTGTCTCCGTTGTGTTTCTGACCCTCTTGCTTTACAGAAATACTTAAAGTGAGACAGGAGATCCATGTAACCCACAGAAATGCTCCATATGCATTTTGGACCGCTGCAATATCCTGTCAGCATATCCTAAGGAGGCCCTTTTTCGACAATCACCCAGCCTTTAGTGGGCTGGCATTCCTTTGCCACGTGGCTGCAGGAGCTCTGAAGTCGTCCATCATCATCCTTTCAGAACAAACTCTTGGTCCTCTCATTGGCTCCACTAGGCAGCCGGATGCAGGATGCATCCATGGTTTCTTGGAAATGTTCAGGTTTGTCATCAAATAAGAAGATACGACAAAGATTCACAGGGCATAATGCTTAACTGGAGGTGTAATCTTTGACAATGATCAAAAAGCTCTTGCATTTCTGGAGCATTTCCACTTTATGAAGACTTCATGTTTTATCTCCTTTTCACAATAAGGAACTTTGTTTTTCTTTTCTTGCTTTTTTTTTTCGCTTTTATTTTTGCTTGAGCTTTCTAAGAAATTGTTGTTGTTTTTTGTGACCTAATTTTATTTCACGTTCGGCCACAGCAAAATGTGAAAATCTTAAGCGAAACGTCACGTTTTAAAACAAAACGGTAAAACGCCACAACAATTAAAAGCATCTGTTGTGTGATTCTGGCGCCACGAACGAAACAAACGCTTAAAATGCCGTTGGGTAAGTTGACGCTCAGCACCGAAACTATACCCTGCCTCTGACACATGGACTTCACCGACTCGCTCTGACAGAATGGAAAAGTGACTTGTGGGCAGACAGAAAGAAGAAAACCCTCAGAGCGGCTGTAAAAATACAACCGAGTGAAACGGAAAGATTACCCTCAGCAGAGGCAGATAATGGTTGAGAGGATCACAGAGTTTATTACTACGTTGGTTTACATTTCCTTTCTGTCCAGTAAATGATGTGATTAAGTGAAACCAGCTGTGGCTAAGAGAGAAAAGTAATGGGGAGTGATGCAGTTCCCAACAACAGGGATGGATTCATTCATGCCATTTATCAGACAAACTACTGCTCACCACTAACGCCCTGTTATTTTAATCATGAAGGCACCTTTGCTGCATTTGGGCTCACTCCCTAATATAATGAGCGTTTTTACATTGCTCAGAACAGAATCAAGAGAGAGGTATGCAGCAACACGGTATCTGTTCGTAGTTTGATAAAGAAGGAATGGTATGAATGTAAAATATGTAACTGCTACAGTACACATTAAGAGAAAACGAAACAGGGACGGTTTCATACTCGCTATTTGTTTTTACTGGAAAACATCCAGCAGTTGCATTTTTTTTTAATATTTATTAACTCTGAATTTTTCAATAAGACGTCTAATAACAAGCATGCTGCCCACTTGTTCCGATAAAGACACACGAAAAAAAAAATACAGCACCCAGCACAATTGTTGTATTGTAAATGTAGAGAGGAGAGGAAGGCAAAGTTTAAGCTTTATCAGGATCTGACTAGTAAAGCAAAATTGGATTGGGTAGATCCTTTTACTGTTCGCTTTTTTACTGGGTTCATTGACCACAGTTAAGAGTTATCTTTTCATTTAGAGATTTAACAGATTCGAGCATCATTAGCATCATTAAAGTGACTCGTCAGGGATGCGATCCTGACAAACCCTCTGTCAGGACGGACTCAAGTTTTTCTGCTCGAAACCTAAAGTTGCGTCGCTGTCAGACAGCGGAGTTACTAATCTGAAATATTTTCAGCCACAAAAACAAACACTGAAAAGACAACACTGAGCTCATGAGGAAAGGGGCAAAGAAAGACACATTTTTAACACCACAGGATCAAATAAAATGCCTGAAGTTCTAGGGGATACATCATTCACTTCAAATAACCACAGTACCCCTCGGTGTTGGTCATCCTGCATTTTATTCATTTCATGCTGCAGCACAGAGAGTCTAAATGGATGAGTTCTAGATTTAAAGAACATCAGGTGTGTTAGAGCAGGAGCTAAAAGAAAAAAAACAGGATACTGAGCTCATTCGGGTCATAGTGGGGAAACACTGAGAGGCTGTCTTGACCTCAAACTTGAGATAACTAAAATAGAAACAGCCCAAAATGACAATTTTCCATTGATAAGCTCAGACTGATGATTTGCAGGACAAATACTGAAAAATGTATCTTTTCTTACAATAAAACCCCTGTCAGTGATTCACAAGGTTATAATTTATTGTCATGATGTCCTACAACTGAAACTTTGTCTTCTATATTTTGCAACATCGAGTCATCAGAGGGTTGATTCGATTCTGCAAAATATTAGACACACTTTTAAGTGCGGGGAGAGTTTAGCATTTGTTTCCACAGAGCACACTGCTGCAGACAGAATAAAAATAATAATAAAAAAAAACAACAACTACGCAGCAAGAAACGGAAAACACTGCTGGGAAACTCGCATGTACAGTAAGAGCAAGCAGCCAGCAACAGTAATTAGAGACTGAACTGAAGAAAACCAGGAAGGAACCCTCCGCAGGCCTGATAAGCAAGCAGAAACATTGTGCTCATGTACCGTTCAGCCTGTAGGGCTGAACTCTGCACCAGGCCTCCAAAGCTCATCTTTATTATCTCAGCTCACTAAAATCTGGCTGCGTGTCCAGGCAGCTGTGCCAAAACAAAAGAAGAAGTGTCCTGATAACAGCAGCTCGCCGAGAGATAAAAGTAAATGTCAGTCAACTTCAAAGGTAAAAAAAAAAAACAGACACAAAATGTTCATTTTAACTAAAACAGGAGCAAGAATGTGGAGCTTTCTGTCTCCAGGCTCACCTGACCTACAAGGTGTGTTCAGCACATGGCTCTTTGCACAATAACTCACTGAGATTAGTTATACCTGACTGCCTTTGATCCACATCACAGAAAGGCGCAAGGAGGTTTAATAGTATTATTTCTCAGCAGGAAAATCTGGCTGGCCACGCTCAGAATAGACAAGATTCGTGTTGCAGGAAAAAAATAAAAAATAAATCGCATGACTTGGAAAATAAAACAAGCACAAGCAACTGTTTGTTTCACAGACAAATGTTCAACATCCACCTGCTCTGGAGTCACTAAAAACAGCTTGAGCGAGACTTTTCTCCTCGACAAGACCAAATGTTCGAAACAATTTTACCACAACATCGGAGCCGAGCGCGAAAACGGAACTGTTCTGGTAGGAAAATTAAATCATGGTGATGCAACACTGCAGGGTTGTGAGCTCCCTCATATTCGGACACCTCATTCCCAGGCTTTTCCTGGAAAGACTTTCTGGCTTCCTGTAAAGATCAAAGTTCAAAAGAAGGCTTCCTCTGCTAAGTTTCACCTCTGAGATTTTAACCCCACATTTGACGAAGTTCACAGATGTCCTTTCTTCTGACAGAAGGAACTTATTAACAGTTTCCTGGGATAACTTTACTACAGTAATGCTGATGATTTATTCTCACCACTCTGTTCAGATGCTGAGCAGTCCAATAGAGCAGCACGGATCTTCATAGAAAGGCAGATATGCCGCAAAGAGTAACACCATGTTTTAATCTTACTTGGTAAAGAAAAATAAAAGAGTCAAAAAAAAAATCTACTTTGTCTTCAACAGTCAGTATTTCTATGATTGTCATCATGAAGGTTTTATGTTTTGAATATGAAAAAAAAGAAGTTACAGGCTCCTTCTAGCAGAAAATATAGGCTGACAAGAACAATCTAATGTCATATATTTATGTTTGATTATTTAATTGACCAAAATTGTACTTGGGTTGAAAATATCTACAGATAAACTTTGGGTTTTTACCAAAATTAGAGAAAAGCCACTTGCTATATGTGCTTACTTAAAGGTTTGTGACAAAAGTGTGAATCTCTGAAAAAGTCACAGTGTTGTCAGTTTGCTGAAGAAGCAGAAAAGTTTGTTTTTCTGCATAACTTTGGGAAGGTTAATAAAAACCAATTCAGAAAACATTTACAATATTTAAAAAAAATAAATAAATAAAGTTGAATTGTTTAAATGCACCGCACTACGTATGGCTGAAAAACAAACAGAGCTTATAAATTATGTAAATTCAAATTATAGAGCACGGTAGAGGATTTGCAATTATTTGGGCTTTTTTTTTCAGTTTCAGGATAGCTTTCAATCACAGTGTTGAACTTAAAGTGTTTCATAGAGGCTCAGCCCAAACTGGACCATTAAACAATTAAGAAAATGATTCCCAAATGCAGCAGAAAAATTTTAAAACATAGAGAAAATGATGTAATAGGAAACTGCAATGGCCCAGTCAAAGTCCAGATCTAAACTCTTTTGAGGTGCTGCATTTAAAACCTCGCCCACCACCTTTAATGGCCTCTAGCTATGTTCTCACCAAAAAGTTGGCAAGAAACCAAACACAGCTTAGAACTGCAAAAATGTCCAAATCAGTCTCTGCGGCAACACGATGATCTTTAACATGACAGCAAAAATAAATTAAAATTACTTTTAAAAAAATCCAGTCTAAGTCAATCTATCTCATAAACCAAATCCAAAAGTTCTGAGAGTGATGTTCTGTTGATGTTTTCATAAAAAGTCTTTTTTTTTTCCTCCCTTTTCTACAACTTACGAGGCTAAAAAGATCAAAATATTTTACATTATTGTTGTGTAAGATGCTGGCACAAGCCACTAATTTTGCACACATTTCTCCTAGTTATTTATATAACCTGATCCACAAAGCCTTCACGGCTGCATGGCTTTGTAATTGTTTTTAATTGCTGCGGACATTACAGCAAACCTGGCAGAGTGTCGCTCTATGAGGAACAACAAACCCCACCTCTCTGTGTCAGTTCCTATCTCTTTTGTGTAGCCGCCTGGTCGCATGTGACTGTTTTCTATGCCGTGGAACAAGGAAGGAAACGTGCTGCAGAGAGGAAGAAGTACGTTTGCGACGCCTCCCTGGTAATAATGAGCTCGGGCTTCCACACACAGCTACTCTATTCGGCCCAATGGAACACGTTCAAATAGTTTTTGCTCTCAGCATGACTTTCTTAATCATTAATCTGATATCTCGGTGGTTCATTCATAGAGATAATCCTTTATTATCTGGTGTTATTAACTCGATCGCTTGTTTAATAAACATTAGGACGGGGAAATCTTTTTTTTTTTTTTTTTTTTTTTCAAATTTGGCACGGGTGTTCGTGTTTGCAACACAACGGTTTCGGTGTTTAAATCTGTCATTGTGTTTGCAATATACTGTATTGACTAATATTATTACAGTAAGAGAGAATAAAAGGCTGCAGCAGCCGCTGCAGTTCTTGCATCCTACAGGTGAGTCAACTTCCAGGTGTTGCTAAAACAAACATCAGATTTACAGCAGGAAGAGCATGAGTGCATCCGTCATCTTTGATCAAAAGAATCAAAGAGTTGAGGGAATTAGCACCGTTTTCGGATTCCTCGTAAGGATCATCACAGGCTGGGCCTTCATTTGGCTGCGTGCTTGGAGCTTTCTGTACTGTTTGTTTCTCACCACGCTGTTTTTAAGCTAAACTGCAGTATAGCTGGTAATTATACACTAAAAATGAAGGGCTGGCCGTGTAAATTTGCACTTGTAACTCACTGAAGGAGTACTGCAACCTGCAGTTTGGAGTGTCTGCAGACCCGTTGGGTTTTAAGAAAAGTGGATGCTGATGCACAAAGGTCACCTGACTTTATCTGTGTTGTTGCATTCGTTTCTAAGTGTGAGGCAATGAAGTTTAGAATAAAGGAATTTAAGTTAGTTAGAGTTAACTATGTTGAATGAGCTTGTTCACTACAAAAAACCTGAAGCAAAAACCCAAAAACAAGAAAAAGAAAAGAGTTTAATAAAGCATTTGGCTAAAAATGAATAACATTAGAGTAGACAGTTTATTCTAATGTGGTTTATAAGTGTCTGTGAACAAATATGTAATATTTACAGCTGTCAAAAGATTAATAAAGTGTACATTTGTTTTAGTGACTTTGTAATTTAGAAAACAAAATGTGCACATGCTTATTCTATTAAATAAATTGTACATAAATAAATTACATTTCTTTTATGTCGTAAATATTCTCACATAAGATTACTGATACTTTATAAGGTTAACTTCTGAAGGTAAATGGCATTCACAAGTATCACAGTAAAGACCATGAATGCAAATGCACGCCACACTTTTCAGAAACCTGCTCTTCAAAAAGAAATACTCACTTCCTTCAGATGGAACTAGGCTTTTTCATGTATGTATAACATACCCAAAAGTAACGACGTATTCGTCAGAAGAAAATTAAAATGCTGAATTCAGAAACTCTGTGAGGGTGTGGACACAAGACGATAGATTTATTAGCAAGTTAGCCTCGCTGTCCGACACCAATAAGACCAACCCGTGCGATAAAATGTGATTAAAGGTGCTATAAAGTATTAGTTTAAAGGTGTGGACACAGATGGGATATTTTTCCAGTAGGAAGGAAGTAATGCGGCTGAAGGTCGACGTGTGAAGACAGGACAAAGTTCATTGGCGTCTGGACCGCAGTGGACTGTAAATAAACGCTGCTTAGATTAGGACAGTCACAAAGGCTAATTCCTGCAGTCTGATGGCGGAGTGGGATGGGGGGGGGACTTTATCTTCACCACAGGAAATTATTGCTCATAGAACATGAGGAAGGAAAGCAACTGGTGTTTGGGTGACTTTTCAGACCCATACCAGACAAAAATGTGCTGTGGGATCATGCATCATTTTGTAATGTTCTGAGTCACAGCCTGACTGTGTGTTGCATGAAGTATGTTGAAACACAGAGTACAGAAAAAAAAACAGAGCTGTTCTAAAAGCAGGTTTTTGTCCTCCCTGTTTCTGTTCTTCTTTGATCGGGAGCTTGATCAGGAGGCTGCTGTTCATTTAAGAGCCAGCTGTGTGTATTTGATCAACACATGTGTGTGTTAACCTTCGTCACCGGGAAACATTAACAGAAGGTTCCTGTGGCTCAGGGATCTCTGACTCTGCACACCACACCTTCTCTTTATTATTCAGCTGATGTCACTTTTTAACCCAAAAGTCCATTTTGGAAACTGCTGAGCCAGTGGGAAAGGCAGAAGAAAAAACTTAAATAAAAATAGACAACAGACACTATACCCGTTTATACCCTCCTTTGTCTGTCTTTGAACTCGCGTGTTGAGAAAGCTGCCATTCCAGTTGAGATTGGAGCTGATTTGAGATATAACAAGCAACTACACATGTGCTTGCAACTGATTTATGACACAAACCATGAGCATGGCAATAACAAAAAAAAAAAAAGGGGGAAATTGTGCAAGAGGAGATAACCTTTGTGTTATCAGAAAGTGGAGACAGGACCAGCTGCCTGACTCCTCTCAAAAAGAAGAGTTTAATCTGGACTTTATAATAGCTGAATCCTGACTGCTTAAGGGAAATCTCCAGAAAGGAATTCAACTTTAAAGATATCACTGTGAGATGATCAAATCATCATATTCTGTCAACCTCCAAACTTCTGCAATAATCTCCAAGGCCAGATTTAGACTGACTTTAATGTGAGCTGCTTAATTAGAGCATTTTGTTTCAGTCACAGGATCATGAGTTGCATTACAGTCCAGTCTAATCGTGTCAAACAGGCAGCCTGAAACACATGCTTTCAGAAACCGGTGAAGAACCCAGTCAGGTGCCTCAGAGGTCCCATCGGCCACTGTGAGCAGGACAGACAAACACAGCAAACAGCAAAGTGTGAAAATCAGAAAAAGCTTACCTCATATCTAAACCTGAACTCTCCCGCCTTCCAGGATCGTCGCTGAAATTAGGAGCTGTGAGAAAAGCGACTTTCTCAGTCCGTCTGACAGATTCTGTGAGCTGTCTGGGGGCGGCGCTCAGAACTGGGACACATCCCAGAACTGCTACTGTAGCTACTAAAGCTGCTGAGGAGACTGGGGCTAAACCTCCTCCTCCCCCCCCCCCTTTTTTTTGGGGGGTGCTTTTTACTATCTACTCAAAACGATCTTTTAGTCATTTTGATGGGATGGTCTGTACGCGTGTAAAATTACATCTTTAGACTACCAAACAAAACCGTAAGACAGAACTTCACTCTATTGC